>NW_025782011.1:0-41189 GCF_021130785.1 Homalodisca vitripennis | reverse complement strand
GGGGCCACAACCTCCTTACATCCAAATCAAACATGCCTATCAGAAAGGTAAAATCTTGTGAAACAGCCCTACACTGTCTGGTTGGGCAAGATTGAGCAAGCTATTGAACAAAAGGAAATAGCTTTAGCAGTATTCCTGGATATAGAAGGAGCTTTTGATAATACGAGTACTCACTCTATAGTGTCTAAGCTTACATCCAGGGGTACGGAGAAAAACTGTTGTTAGATGGATAAATAACATGCTTAAGAGCAGAAGAGTACAGGCATCTCTGTGTGGAGTCACAAGAGAGGTCAAAACGCAGCGAGGATGTCCACAAGGAGGTGTATTAATCACCAAGCCTGTGGAACATAGTTGTGGATGACTTACTCTGGACTCTGAATGAACAGGGTATGTATGCTCAAGGCTATGCAGATGATGTTGTCATTACTCATAAGAGGCAAGCATATGGTTACGTGTCTGGAAATGATTGCAGAGAGCCACTGGCCATTGTGGAGCGATGGTGTGACGAAGAAGGATGCAGTGAATCCTTCGAAGACCGTCATGATACCATTTACAAGTAGGAGGAAACTGGAAATCACACAGCCACTCCTATGTGGGGGCCAGATACATATAAGCAGGGAGTTTCAAATATCTAGGAGTCAAACTAGATGATAAACTCACTTGGAATAGTCATCTGGAATACATAATCAGCCGATCTCAGGACTACATTGATGATGGTGAGACGTGCGGTAGGATGCACATGGGGGCTTAGACCCGACACGTCACATTGGCTGTTCACCAGAGTCATCAGACCAATGATGGTGTATGGCTCAGTGGTATGGTGGCCAAAAGTCCAACAGGTGACTGCCGCAAAAAACCTGTCAAAGGTACAGCGGTTGGCATGCTTGGGGACAATGGGCGCCATGAGAGGAACACCAACCACTGCTATGGAAGTAGTGCTTAAACCTCCCACCCCTAGACATATTCGTCATAGGAGAGGCTAGGATGGCTGCCTACAGACTGAAGTGCAATGGGAACTGGCATCATCACCATGCTAGTAAGCACTCCAAGATCGTTGACATTCTCAAACTGGATATTCTAGAAATGATGTCTGACAGAATGGCAAAGGTTACGGACTGGGAAAAACCATTTCAAGTCAACATTGTTGAAAGGAAGGAATGGTCAAAAGGTGAGCCTGACTAAATGAAGAAGGCTCTAATCTGGTACAACGGACGGGTCAAAGACTCTGAAGGGTACTGGGGCAGGGGTCTGGGGAGCCAGACCTAGGGTTAACTTAAGCTTTAGCCTAGGTAAACTGGCAAACTGTCTTTCAGGCTAAAGTTACAGCCCTTGCAGAATGTGTAAGAGTTAATGTGGAAAGGGGCTACAAAGGCAAAACCATCTACATTAACTCGGGACAGCAGAGCTGCTCTGCAGGCCTTGGCCAACCATGACTGTAATTCGAAGACAGTCTGGGAATGCCATAAGGTCATGAAATTGCTGGCAAAAACCAAAAAAATTATTCTAACTTGGGTGCCTGGACATAGAGGAATCACAGGAAATGAAGGGGCAGACAGTTGCGCTAACTTGGGAGCCAACTGTCTTCTTACCGGTCCTGAACCAACGTGTGGGGTCTCATATAACTTAGCACGTAGATCAGTTACCAAGTGGATGGTTAACAAACACCTAAAACATTGGAGAAATACTGAGGGGAATGTACAAGCAAAGCGGATGCTCAAGGGACCATCAAGGAACATTGCAGCAGATGCCCTTAGAATGAGTAGAACGGTGATCCAGAATCAGAATCAGAATCAGAATCATTTTATTGTCGTCCAACAATTACAAAATTGTATTGACAAAGTCAAGTGTGATATTAAAAAATATCACTAAGTAGGCCTACAGAGCCTAAAATAAATACAATCTATATCTAACGTTAAAAGTTTAAAATTGTAAGTCACTAAAATTATCATTAAAAAATCTCAATCTACAGAATAAAACGTTTTTCTCTTGAGCCACACTCTGCAACAACATTCTTAAACCTACCAACAGAAATTGATCTAGCACTTAATGGTAACTTATTGAATAGCCTAGCTCCGGTTATTGCATAGTTCTGTTGAGTTTTTTACTTAACCTAGCATATTGTACATCAATTGTATTTTTAATTCTAGTGTTGTATTCATGGTTAAAGCTTCTAAGATTGAAAGAGTCAAGATTTTCCTTAACAAAAAACTAAACTGTGTAATATATATATACATGGAAGCGTAAGTATACCCAGTTCTTCAAAAAATGGCCTACAGGGACTCATTGTCGCTAATTCCTACTATACAGCGTATGGCTTTCTTTTGCCACTTAAACACAGTCTTGGCTCCACTAGAGTTGCCCCACAGTAAAACCCCATACAGAAGGTGTACATTAAAAAAAAGCGTAATATGCACTAATGACTAGATTTAAGACTTGTATACAATTTTAAGTTTTTTTAGTAAGAAATATCACTCTTGCTAATCTAATACATAAATGGTTTTGTAATGGATTCCCCAGTTAAGCTTTTAGCTTTGAGTCTAAATTGATACCAAGTAGTTTTACAGACTTATTTTCAGCATTAACGTAAACTAAAGACAATTTCCTCGGTCTTGTTATTATTAACAGTTAATTTATTAGCAGAGAACCAGAGATAGGACCTTTCCCTCATATAGCCCATAATGACATCATTTAATTTTGAGTCTCTGTCTGAAGATAACAGAGTAGTATCATCAGCATACAAAACAACCTTACCAGGGACAAATTTAGGGAGATCATTAATGAAGACAGTAAACAAGAAGGGGCCCAAGACTGAGCCCTGGGGAACCCCGCTTGCTACCCTCTTTAAGTCCTGATCTCTGGTCACCTACTTTGACAAGCTGAAGTCTATTGCTCAAATAAGACATAATCAAAGACAAAGCATTGTTCTCCAGACCATAATATTTCAATTTTTGAATGAGTTTCATCATGAGGTACAACGTCAAATGCCTTACTTTAAGTCCCAATAACACAGCAGCTGTTTCTTCCTTATTTTCAAAGTTATTCAATACATAAGAGACAATATTATCTACAGCTTTAACAGTTGACAGATTTTTCCTAAAACCCATACTGAGATGAAGAAATCAAATTATTGTAACTCAAAATAATATTCCAATTGGTTTTTTATCACAATAGTCTCTATTAACTTTGATATAACGGGTACTAGGGCAATAGGCCGATAATTGTTTAAATTCATTTTGTCACCCTTCTTATGCAAAGGTACCGTTATTGTTATTTTAAGGCACTGTGGATATATTCCATCAGTAAGCACCCAGTTTATCAGCTGTGTTAAAGGATAGATTATAACATCTAATATTTCCTTTAATACAAAGTTTGGAAAGTCCATAGACATCTTCTGATCTGGAATTACTTAACCTATACACAGAACTATATACATCTCTACTATTTACAACTGTCCACTTAAAACTACACAGGCCAGGGGGTTTAATACCTGACGATTTCAACATATCAACAGAACTTGCTACAATCTAAAAATATCACAGCTATTTTTTAACACATTAACAACATTAATAAAAAAGCTATTAAAAATCATCAGCTGTTATTGGGATTTTTTTCTTTGGCTTTGTTAGGCACACGACCTGTTTTCAGCGTTTATAACTTTCCATGCAGCCTTACATTTATTGTGTGACTCAAAAATAAACTTTTCATTTGCTCTTTTTTTAGCCAAAATAATTTCCTGCCTATACATTTTCTTAAGCCTACCATGAATTGCCATGCACTGAGGATCAGTCCTTCCCTTTTTCATGACTTAAGTCTAGCAATAGCCTTATTTCCCTTAGCCAGAGGGAGTGTACCAGTTCAACTTTAAGCTTTTTTGACTTATATCTAGGCCTACTATGGTTGACAAGACTTTTCTTTTTTAGAGGGCATGATTCATTCAAACAATCAGATAAAACTTGCAGAAAAGTTTGAAAAGCTAAACCTCAACATTAGTTACTGTTAAAAAGATGCTATCCCAGGTTACAGATCTTAACCTATGCTTAAGTCTATCTAGACAAGGTTTGCTCAACGGCCTATGTGTTTCAAATGTACCGTGACTATTTTGAAAATATTCAGAAGATGAGGTTAGGTGTTGCATATTATAATTTAAAAGTAATGCAACAATGGTCAGAAAGATGAGGTTGGATAATTTCACAGGTAAGCATTGAGGGGTGTAGGTTAGTGATAAAATTATCAAGACAGGAGGCAAGGCGGGTGGGGCTGGAAATTTAAACAGACAAAATCAAGAGATCGTAGAATATTTTACAAAGTTTTGCACTTTAGGGTCGTCACTTTTTGGATCCATGTTTATATCGCCCGCAATTATCATCTTGAAATTTCTGTATTTATTTTACAAAGTCAATTAGATTAGCCAGCTTCTCTGTAAAGATGTCGACTGACGAATCAGGTGTACGATATACAGACACAGTCAGTAAGCGCAAAGTAGGAAAAACATCACAGCGACTTCAAATTGCTTAATTTCACACAGGCAATGGATGTCAACAACTTCAAACGCATGTAAAAAAGTGTTTTTCACCAAAGATTGCCACTCCGCCAAATGAAGTAGGCCTACAATAACGAGCAGCTAGTAGAAAACCTGCTGGTTGATAAAGCAATATTTCATCGTCCACACACCAGTGTTCGTTAATGCAAAGTATGTCACAATTGACATCCTCAAGGAAAACATCCAACTCGTTAACTTTTATTTTTAATTGACTGAGTGGTTTATGTGCACAAAATTTACATCCAATTTCGAACCAGATATAGATTGAGAAGGAATTGGGATCACTCACCCTAACTGCAAACTTTGGCAGGCCTAAGTTACCAAACATCCGAAAGGTGACTGGTTTTATTACAGGTCATTGGATATTCCGAAGTCACCTGAACAGAATAGGTATTCCAGTTCAGGAAACACTGTGCAGGAAATGTGGCGAGGCTGACGAAACAGCCAAGCACGTCATATTTGAATGTCCGGCATTACAGAGCAAACGCTCAAGATCCCTAGGTGTTCTTATGCATACGGAAGAGGGGTTGGAACAGGAAAGCATTGTTCAGAAGATCTCATGGTTTTGTAAAGGCCTGGGATTTGATACAGCTTAAACCTGGGAGAGGGTGCACAATAAGCCGGATGGCTGAGAGGCAACTACCAGGCCTAGGAAACCTGGGCCTCTGTTACAAAAAAAAAAAACCAGAGCTTTGATTGGCTTTGGCAAGTTTACTGCAATAATTAATGAAAAATTACATTTTTTCACAAGAAAACTGAATTTTGTTCAAGGAGAATGTGTAGTCTACTACATTTGTGCAAATGGGTTCTACATGTACATTATGTATTATGAACATTTTAATACATAATCGAGCAAATTAAAATACATTTTTTACAATATGAAAAATGCTCATTTTACACAAATATATGATTTTATGCCGTTTGCACAATTTTAAAGATATTATCCTTTTGGTCTTATATTTTATGTTGTTTATCCTAGATGTACAACACAACTTTTGACATATACATGTTTTTAAACAGATTAAATTTAAAATTTTCAGCCACCCTATTGTAAAATTTATGACAGATTCTAAATTTTATTACCAACTGATACCATTAATCTTTGTTATATTTCTTTTCAAAGTTTTTAAATCAGCTTATCAAATTGAATCACACCAAACTTTGAATGATGATATAATAAAATAATTAGTAGAACTTAATATCAAACATAAAAATTATTTTTGGCAAAATATAGTAAAATTTAACAGTGGTTAAATTTATGTTTTGTATTTTCCAATAGTTGAATTGTCAATATTACAATCAAACTTTTTCACTGCTGGTTCTTAGTCTGCTGTGAAGAACTGACTCATCCCTAGTTTTAGTCTTATTTTAGCTAATTTTTTATTTTTATAAATGAAGACATCTTGGGAGTTTCAATTTACCGTTATATTGTTCCAAGATTTCCCTTTCTAGCATCATCAAGTTTTGCAACTAATTGGTAATAATAGTGTACAATAAAGTTACTAATTGATACCTCTTAGAAAATACAACTGTTTTAATATAAAATTATTATTAAACAAGTCATTCGCTCCATCACTGTTCAACCAAGCAAATTCATGTATAGTATTTGCTGAATCAAGGTAAATACTTATTGAAACTATTAATTGAATACTGTCTTGGAGATAAGAAGTCTTCAGCTTTATTGCAAAGAAAGAGCGCATTTGTTCCAATCTCCATCACACTTGATGATTATCTTAATGCATAATTTCATACAATATACTGATAAAATCTTGTCATTGTCAGATCAAATATTTATCCATACTTGGAAATAAAAATAAGTATTTATGAATTATTCCTTGACTAAATACATTTACAAACAATAAGAAAGATCTCGTAAAACCATGTTGTCACAACATTAAAAAATCAGGATTTGAACAACTATATCTATATTTTTATGATTTAATTCTGGAAGAATCATTTCCAACTTTACTTTAGAGTAGTCCACCTAATATTACCCTTTGCAATATTTTAATTTTCTGTATTAAAGGAATAACAATAAATCTGCTGCTTTTTAAATCTGGTATACATGAACCTTTTTGAGAATGATGTAGTTATATACAGGCATCCTAAAATGTGCAAAAGAGACAAGACACCTAATTCTCAGTCATTAGATGCTATATGTAACGTCTTGGATGAATTCAATGATTATGCAACAAATGAGAAGGTAAAACTATGTTTTACTTGTTTATCATGTTAGTCCATCTGTTCACAAATACATTTGTGAGACTTCAAAATTCGATGAGAAGCTATTGAAACATTAAAAGAACATTGTCTGTCCTAAAAATGAAATATATATCTTCTAGCTACTCGTGGTCATAAAGATTTAAGTAAACTTTGCAGTTTTTCTAAAGTAACTGCTGAACCAAAATAAGAATGATTATATGATACATTTATTCGGGGTTTACTTTCTCATATCATAAGGCAAAGACTTTTAGAAAACAAAACATTATCTTTGCATGAAGCTTTGGAGAATTAGCTCAGTGTCAATCAGAATCCTATATTAATCAAAAATCTGTAATAAACTCCATTCATAATTCTAAAGCGACTGATCAAATATCGGTCAAAAGCGATCAATCCTAGAACAATAACGAAGAAACCGTTTTATTAGCTACATCTTAGAAGTGTCATTTCTGTGGTTCAAGCAGAAGGCATACACTGAGTCAATTGCCACACTTGTGGTAAAAATTGAAATTTTTGTAAAGTTTGTAGATCAGGAAAATATTTTTACCTTTGACTAAACTAAACTCTCAAGTCTCCATGTATTAAACCAGCTAGTTATGCCGTTTCTCCTAAATCTTTATCAAAATTAACCATAACAATTGAAGTTAATGGCATTCAAACTGATGACTAGTCGATACTGGCAGTTTGGAAACATTTATTAGTAAATCACTTGTAGGTTAAAAAGAGATAAAAGTTGTTCTATCAAAAGTGAGTGCAGCAATGGCATCCACATCTTATCAGCCTACCACTGCAGATTTTTGTCTGGTAGATATGAAAATTCAAGGCCATCTTTACCTTAAAGTTAAAATTCTTTTTCTTGATGGATTGTGCGCGGATGTCGTCTTACAGCACAACATCTTCAAAAAACATTTGAGTGTTGAAGTTTCATTTGTCGGTAAGAAACCTCCACTGAAAATGTGCAGATTATCAGCTACTAAAGTTAAATCAGAACGCTTGTTTGAGAGTTTAACTCTTGACTATTGCTGTAAAGTCAAGGCGTTATTCAGAAGAAGATTCAATGTTTATAAAAGAAGATGTTGAATGTCTACTAAAAGAGGGTATCACTGAGCCAAGCTTCTCACCTTGAAGAGTCCAAGTACTAGTTGGTAAAAAACACAAAGAAAAAGTGGATGTGCATAGATTACTCTCAGACAATCAATTGGTTCAAGCAGCTTAATGCTTACCCGCTGCCTAGGGTTAGAGAATGTTGTTAACAAGGTTGCCAAGTATAACATGTTTAGTACTATAGACCTTAGAAGTGATACCATATGCCCTTTGAAAAGGAAGAGCATGCATATACTGCTTTTGAAGCTTATGTAGGCGCCTTTATCTATTTTGCAGAGTTACAAATGGTGTCTCCTGTGTTCAAAGGAAAATTGATTTTATAATACAAGCAAAGGCCACTATTAGTAGGGGAGCCCAAGCGGGGATTTTCCGTGTTACTAGAGCGCGTCAGAAAATTATATGGGGAGAAGAAACGTTGTACCCTGTAATGTACCCCTACCATATATAAACCTTTAATATAGGGGCCTGCGTTGAGGGCAGACCGTCAGACTAGTAAAAAAAATTGATCCTCAGAAAAAACTCGTGCGCGTCAGATGTAGACAAGGTAAGTTAAGTTAAGTACATGTAGAACAGTGGTGTAAATTTCAATAATCTGACGATTTTAAGCGTGATATAAGGAAATAGGCGAGTCACAAAGGTGTAAAAAAATTCGTTACCTTGAAATACTCGAGCACGATTAAACTTTTTTTTATTTTGAAGGTAATCATTGAAGGATTACGGAAAAAATACATTCTTTTTATAATATAATTTTTTGAGTTTACTGAACATTCGCTCTGAATATCCATTAAAATATAACCATAAGACTGAAATGTTAGTTGGAATCATATCTTGAGCTCGTAATTCCTTATTTGGTTTTAATAACGGTAAGCCCATTTATTATAAATAATTATTTTTGGGTTTTCAAGAAAACCTCAAAATACCTGTCATATTTTTTACAAAAGGTGTTGTTTGATTTGTCTGACATTTTATAGGTGAATTGCCTTTGTAATGACTGTTATTAAACTTTGATAGCTTAAGGGGGGGCCATTTACCCAAAAAATTTAAAAATAATCAATTTTTATTTTTTTGCTTTAATTTGTTGCTTGGTTACCCTAGAATACTGTACAATCATTTATTTTTTCATAAAACACATTAGAAAATATAAAATTTTTATTATTTACTTCATTAGGTACAGAGCGTACAAAAACGCCAAATTTCCGAGGTTTTGGTTTCCCACTGTTACTTATGTATTATAAACACAGACAAGGCATTTGAGGTGAATTATTGCTTTATATGTGGTAATTTATTTTGTTATCTGTTGGCAGCCCTGTCAAGAAACAGCAGACTATAATTTTTGTTTATGTTTACGTTTGTTAAAAAGCAGAAAAGTAATCTAATTTGATATCAACATCTTTAGATCCGTGTTATATAGTAGCCTACTGTGTTTCTATTAGTTATTCTATATTACTTTTAGTGTACTTATATACAAATAAACAGTGTTGTTCAATAAATATGAAGCAGTCGACTAAAAAGCAACATCTTAGAAACTAAAAGTAAGTAAAAGACTCAAAGCATCTTTGGCAATAAACAAACGGTGGCAAAATGTCAAACTTATTGAGTCCCTGCAGGCTGATTCAAATGATTCTGTATCTAATACTAGTGACAATCCTAACAGTTCTGCTAAAGTACATGTTAGACACGCAATTATGGATCACTTTGAGGTTATGCCTAGTACAAGTACTGCAAATGTAAATGAGCCTAGGCCTCTAAGTGGAAGCCAAAACGACACTAGGCCTATAGTGTTATCTAGTGAAACTAAATATAAATGCAAAATCAGTGTCCCTCTATTGGTTTGAAGCCAATATCACCAAGAATAAGCGATCTTGATCAACGCCTAAATGTGGTGGTTGATAATGAGGAAATTTTTACTGGGTCTGAGTATAAAATTAGTCGATATGGTTTGCGTGAAAGAGTTAGTACGAAACCTAGTGTGCCCTATATGTTTGCATCCAAACAGCTTGAGTATTTACTGAAACAGAACGTAATGGCTTTGCGTGCAAATTGAATGTTGAGTGTGAGAACTGCCCTGATCTAGAAATATTTAGTTACACTTCCAAAAAAATTGATGGTTCGAAGTCATTCGACGTAAACCGCAGGATCGTGAAATCATTCATGACTATTGGTGAAGGTTATGGGTCCTTAGAAAAGTTTTAGCTTGGTTACCTTGAACCTAGACAGTATGAGCAGCAAAACATATTCATCTCATTTCTGCGGAAGTTTCAAAGTCATCTGTATTTATGGGCGGGGATAATCTGAAAAAAGCTAGGGCTCGAGTGCGTGAATCGTATAAGGATATGGATGCCACAATCACGGATGACACAGTTGTTGACATTGGTGTCAGCTTCGACGGTTCATGGCACAAAAGAGGCCACACATCCAACTATGGTGTTGGTGTTGTAATAGAACTTTCAAACTGGTCTCGTCATCGACTACTGTGTCCTATCGAAGTATTGCCAAGTGTGTGTGAATACAGCCACTGAACTCGGCGCAGAGTCACCTGAATTCGATATTTGGTATGAAGCCATAAAGAAGATTGTTACAAAAAATTACAGTGGCTCTTCCCTGCGATGGAAACCAAGGCCGCAGAAATATTATGGAAACGATCATTAGACTATAAACTGAGATATCGCCACTATCGTTTCTGATGGGGATGCCGCAGTTTTTTCCCACCTACAAAATCTGAAAGTGTACGGTGAAGATGTACCCATCGTTAAAAGAAGAATGTGTCAACCATATTGCCAAGCGACTTGGGACTGGCTTACGAAATGTTGTAAAAACATGTAAAGCACAAGGGTATCACACTAGGTGGAAGGCGGTTCGGTAGCCTAAAACAATCAACAATAGTAAAGTTGACAAAATATTACCAGAACTCAATTCTTCGGAATCAAGATAGTGTTGAAAACATGAGGCAAGACATATTAGCAACTTTACACCACTGTGTGTCTTCTGACAGTGAAAACAGGCACACTAAATGTCCTCAAGGTGACAATAGCTGGTGTTTCTACAATCGTGCTCTCGCAAAAGGCGAAACTCCAGGGCCCCATGCAAGAAATCTGGGTACTGCAATATCACCATTGGTACTGAAACACATATTTCCTGTATACCAAAGACTCATATCAAGAGAACTGTTAGAAAGATGCCAGAAGGGACGAACTCAAAATGCGAATGAGAGTCTCCATAGTTGTATTTGGAAAAAGTGTCCTAAGACAAGGAACGTTTCGAAGCGAATCGTGGACTGTGCAGTTGCTGAAGCTGTATCTGAATACAATTATGGAAACACAATACAAAGTACTTGATGGGAGCTGCTGGTGTGTCTCCAGGAAGACTTTCAATGAAAATAATAAGGGCAAGAGACAAAAGAAGAGTATTGCAGGCGAAGAAGAGACTGTGTGCAAAGTACATAAAACACCGCCGACAGCTAAAGGTGAGAAAATTGAAAAATGAAGAAACCCTAAAGGAAAAAAGAAGGTGTAAACTTATGGAGCTGGGACTGTTTTAGGAGTACAAAGCATCAAAAGGTATAAAATTACCTGTTTCTTGTTATTGTTTACAGTATTTATATGACAAAAAGCTACATACTATGTTTTTGCTGTTTTCCGGATATAATATTTTACCTGTTTTATCAAATAGTTTACAGCATAACTTTTTTATTTTTTAACTTACAGAGTTTCAAACTTTGCACAATTGTTCTTAGATACAATATGCACAAACTGTAGTATGTGAAATAAATTTTGTTAATATATGTGTCATTTATGATATATTTACTTTTTGTTACAGAAAAATAAAATCGAAAATAAAACTATTTATTTTAAATATGTTACTATGATTTAATCCTATTACTGATACTACAGTTTTATAGGGATCATATTAAGCTTTCATTAAAAAAAAATAATTTTTAAAATATCTCTACTAGAAGAACAGTTATCCTGCAAAACTAAATTTATAGTGTTTTTTATTCCGCAAACCCCCCCTTAGGGGTGGGGGGGGGTGGTGTGGGTGGGGTTATGTGAATTTTCTTGTATAAATTAGTTATAGACTAACTTTTAAAAGTCCAATCATGTATAAAAACCAAAGTATTAACATATTTTTATTTTTGGGTAAATGGCCCCCTTAACTAAAATCACTAACATATATTTGATAGAAATCATAATATCCAATAATATGTGATCAAACTAAAATGTTGGTATTTGCTTTGGACCACTTTTAGCAGGTATTGACAACTGACCAGAAAATGCTGAAATGAGCCATCCTAGTGAAAGTATTGGTTTATAATGTTGTATTAATTGATGTTTTAAAACCTTGAATGCCAATATTTATTTCTATTTGAAACAATCTACTGTAGATGTCCCTAACAGTATACATGAGACCCTGGTATTGTAAGGGTTTACATTTGTTCATTACCAAATACAATATACTTTTGAATTTGTTATTACTAGGTTTTTTTAAATTTTTAATCTTTTATAAATATTTTTCCAAGGCAAATGCAGGTCTCTCCTGTCCAATTTAAAAAATATGTACACACAACTATATGATTTTTATTCTTAAGCAGTCCTATGATAAATTTAATAACACAGTTTATGTGTAAAACAGTACTTACAAAGGTTAGACATACAGGTCTGTGGACACTGGTGCTGATAACAATCAAACAACTGATAACATAGTGCTATTCTCACTATCATCATTAGATTAGTCTGAAGTGGCTACATCATGAGTCAGCTGAATTGTTTCACTGGCCCTAAGATCACATTAACATTCAACTGAATCATATTAGTTATAATAAATTTCATAAACATTTTTAGTGTATATTTCCACGAGTGGATTATAACTGTTCTTTACTCTATATCTCATTTATTTGAATTACTAACATTTTAGTGCTAGGTTACCTTTTTTATGTGCGAGTTTACCTCACCCTCATCTACATAGCAAGTAATAGGGTAATTTATTGCCTAGCTATATCCATGGGGTATGTTAAAAATAAAAGTAATTTTCATATTAAAAGAAAAAATTTATTTATTTGTCTACATGAATTTTTTCACCTTTAAATAGTTTCAATTAGATATCATGCACTTGGGCCAGCGTCTCTTACAATCCTTGAAACATTTCTCAAAGTCAATCTTTGGCATAGCTTTTGCCTTAAACTCTTTCAGTGATGCACTTTTAATGTCTATGCTTATAAAACTATAGTCCTATAAGGTTCTCTTTATTTATGGAAATAAAAAAGTCACACAAATTCACGAACCAGCAATAAAGTGTGAGCAGGTGCATTGTTATGGTGCAAAAGACACAAATGGTTTTGCCGAAATCTCAAGATTGCTTCACGCCAACTGTGTTCAATAAACTTGCAGATAGTAATCCTTATTGACCTTGTGGCAAGAATTCATGATGCACTATGCCATTAAAACTGAAGAACACAGTGATCATAAACCGTCACATTCAACTGCACTTGTCGAGCCTTTTTTGGTCTAGGCAATCCAGAATGCCTCCACTGAGATGAATTGAGCCTTAGTTTTAACATCACATCTGTAAACCCATGTTTCATCACCTGTTATAACAAGTTCAAACTCAAACAATTTTGCTGCCACATGTTTCATATCCAAAACATATAAAAGAACTTCATACCATGAGCCAATTGATATGCCAACTAAAACAATTTCTTCCACTGGAGTGTCTAGAGCATTCGTAATCTCCAATGTTCTCATGCCATTATTCGTTAATCTTGATATAATGTAAACAAGAGTAAAAGATTTACCTTGGTGTATTTCATTATCATGTCCTCATTGCTTCTTCAGCCTTTATTCTGTTTATGTACTGGTCTCCAGAATGTACAGGTTTATTACGCTTCATTTAAAATTTGTATACAGATAATCAATCAATCCTAAGACAAATTTTAAGTTAGTGCCTTCAAATGACCTAAACACTATTTTTATTGCAGTAATTTCTTTAGAGCAGTGGAATTCAAAACAAAATAAATATTATACTTGGGTTTTTATATACACAATTTTACTATATTTTAAAGCCAAACAGAAAGATTTAAAACTTAAAATAAAAATGTTTTTAACTGAACCAACCCCAAAGAATTTGTTCTAAATATCTCAGTTATAATTTAACTGCATAGTATTCCATAAACACATAGTAATATGTCATTTTTTAAATATTTTTAATATAAAAATAGGTAATCTTATACAACATTATTAAAGGGCATTGCACCTGGATAACTGGTAATGAGTCTGTTATCTATTTTATCTAACAATGATTAACAAATTTCATATTTTTTCTTTGCTCTAAAAATAGAACATAACATAGGGATCATGAAGACTTCAAGCAGGCTTCAGATTTCAATACATCTCAATTAAATCAGTTTGCCTGTATTAGATATAATGACTTGACAAAGTGATGCAACCTGAGAAAGAATTTACATACACATATTTTGAACCAGTTTTAAATCATTCTTTAAAAGGGTTTATAAAAGGATAAATAAAACAATAACATTGATGGTATAGTACCTTTTATTTCAAAAACCCAAAAAGGGTAATAACAACAATAAATCAACTTTTTAACATTAATAACATTACAAAATGCTATAAAAATGACCTGTACATTAGTAAAATGTCTGTAAAAATATTTATACAGTTTATTTGAACATTTACAAACCTATTTTTACATTTTTTAATGTTTATGATTAAAAACACAGTGGAATGTGTATCTTTAGTTACACTTTATCTTATGCTGTAACAATCAAGTCTGGAGGTTTTACCTAGCAAACTTACATTAGTACTGCTCAACTCCTTTGGGTCTAGTTTTAAGATAAACATAAACAACAATAAAAAAGAAGATGACACCGATTGTAGGTAGAACAATGGAAAATACATTTTTCTTGTTCTCCAAGAAGTCCTTCTTCCTCTCCTTCCTTTGTTTTGCCGTTTCCTTTGTCTTACCTTTCAACTGTCTCATGATTTCTGAAACAGATTTGATTCAACCTGGTATAATATACAAACTACATTTTAATATTTAAAAAAAACAAGCAAAAGCACTAAATACAAGCAACGTAAATATTAACATAAGACTTGTGAAAAGGAGTGACTAACAACACTATACCAAACTTCCACATCAGTAGCAAATATTTTGAAATGTAATTTCTAAGTAAATGTTAAGATTTTATGAACTTTACTGATAAGTGAAATTTGTCTGCATATCAGATCCCAACCTTAACAAAATATGTCCAGGCAAAGCTAGTTAATATGAATGTTGAGTTTAGCTCCAGTTCACCTTCCTCTAAATGCAGCGTCTGGAATCTGATGCTGTTACAGACTTGACTCCCTTAATGACAAAAATTTCACTTGTACTATACAAAAATTATCACAAGAATAAGTATTTTGAAAGATATGAACTAAACTGTATACAGCATCTAAGTGATGTAGAGTGTATAATCAGTGGTGTTGCAACTTACCATGCTTCTATACATAAATCAGTAAAAAAAAAAAAATTACTACACAATATTGTCAAGTGAATAATGTTCTTTAACCCTTTGTTGGGCTTGTTTTAGCACAGGGTTTTCATGGTTTTCTATTATTATGATTTTAATGGTTTTTTAACTCTTATAAACTATTATTATGGTCCAGATTTAATGATAAATGACTTACAAACATAAAATAATACAAATCAAGTGGTTATTTTTATAGTAACACTAAAATAAAAAAAAAATAAAAAACAGGTGTTTCGGGTCTACCATATTTATACAAGAAAACACTAATCCTGTCGACTTCCATTCAAGCCAATGATCATTAATCTAACCAGCTTTATCACAGACTAGTGCCCTCATTTATGTCTACACCAGGTCGCAAAAATCCCTAATGTCAGGCACAAGAATGAAACTCGCAACTCCAAGCCCAACTCTATATCCATAAGTAGCATCCACCATGCAGCCATTCTAACTTGATGTATTGAAAGGTACAGATAGATAATTTAAAACATTGCGATGCTGATTCTATCAAGCATTTATGGTGCGTATCATTGTGTTACATAATTGTTCTGTCAAAGTAGGCAGATATATTAATACATTATATTAATGTATTAATAGTCATTTCTTTTACATTTTTAACAATTCACATCAGTGTTTTTTACTGACTGTTAGGCAAATTTGGTTTTACTTTTACCACTAATATTAAATAATTTGTAATTTCTGAAAAATTTATACATTTTTTAAAAACTTATAGGCCTATATTATTTTTTACTAAAATACGTTAACGCAATTTTTTGATGTATTGCTCATCTTTAACAGTCCTTTAATACAAAATGATTGGTTAGGAATGATTTAACTTTAATATATCTCTCATGACGACAAATTGATCTTTTATTCACAGGAAAAAAGGAAGGATGTTTTATTCAGTCTGTTGGCAGCGAGGGTACTCTCTTAACTTGAGCTTTTGCTCCATTAATCGAGTTTTAAGATCAACAAGCAACTGTGATCAGTGAATGACTGTAGATTGGAAAGTTATTGGTGCTTTTCCACACTCCAAGCATACGTCTGTTCTATTATCTGTGGGAGTTAAGATCCCTGTAATAAAATCTTATCCTCGGTCTGGATGGAATTTCAATAAAGTTAGTTGGAAGACTTTTTCATCTAAACTGGAAGATAGCATCCGTTTGCTTTCTCCTAACATACAAAATTACAATCGTTTGACAGGTCTTAATCTGTCTACAAAATGTTTGTTTTGGAACAAACACTTTAGAAGAGATAGAACAAAAGATTTAGAAGAGAATATATTCCAGATTGGAGTCAAGAATGTGAGGACCTTTATTGTGAGTTTAGTAAAACTTGAGAAGCTTACTCAGCTGATCTGCTCCAATTTCTCTATATTTTAGAAGAGAAAAGTGGGTATAAACTATAGAATCTTTGAACTGTACCCCCATAGCAGTCATAAAGTTTTGTCACTTTCGAAAAAAAAATCACCAGAGAATGGAACCAAGATAAAATTACATATGGTGCATGGGTAACTAATGATATAACACAGGTTTCAGTTACATTTCCCTTTTATAAATATGTAGAATATCTTGTAAAAAATCTTATAAAACTTCTTCCTCATTTGATTATAAAGGTATAACAAAGCCTCAATCAAAATATCTTAGAGTCCCTAAACGCACGTCTTAAGACAAGTGAAGTTGTATTATTGAAAACTTCTCATATGTTATCCAGCATGAAGTCCAGGGTTACCACTGTCAATCTTGTGTGTAATTTCATACGATTTGGAACATAATGTGAGTTCCTTTTATTATACTCAAAAAGTAGTAGCTCAATTTTTAAGTAAAAAATTTCCCCAAATTAAAGTGTACACTATTTTACTGATAGCTGCAGGACAAAATTAAAAAACTGAAAAAAATGTGTTATTGTTTCACCATTAGAAAAAATGTAATTTGAAAAAATATTAGTTGTTTTTTTGCATCAAGTCATGGAAAATCTCCCTGTGATGGAACAAGGGAAACAGTGAAACGTCTCCTAACATTGGTTAGGAAAGTTTGCAACTTGGCCCTGGCAACATAATCACAACTGTAGGCAAAACTTATCAGTTATGTCAGTTTAGAATATAAAAAAGAAAGCTTATCTACTTACAGGCACCAATTACAACAGAGTTTTTCACATGCTAAAACAATACCAGGTACTCAAGGTTTCCATTACTTTGCACTTAAGCATACACTGTAAGCTTACCACCATGTTGCAAATAACCAAATAAGTTATTTTTTTGTTACAATTTGCAAATACAGTGTTTAAGATTTTTGTATAGTTGATCAAAAATTCACGTTGAGCCTACCTCTATAATTCATTTACATTGCTTTGGAGCAACAAAAGACACTTCCCCTAGGTATTACTAATAATTTATGATTACTGTTTTCACTATAAGTAATATGTTAGACTACATTAAAATGTCTGCTTCTGTAAAAATATTTTGTTAGTGTAGTACTTAAAACCTTTTATCTTAATTAAATAAAGTTATTTCTTGTTTTATTAGCCTTTAGTTTTGTTAAAACTTTCAAATTTAAAACAATTGTACGATAAAGACTTTTAATTTCAAAAGTGTTTTTACCTGGTGAAGCACACAAAATTACATGAATTTTATTTTGTTTCATGATTTTTTGTAAATATGAATTTAAAAAACATATTAGATCATCACTCTACTTTTTTAAGACATTGCATTTATTATAAAACACCTTTTATGTCCCAGTTAAGGTATTAATAATAATTTTAGATTATTGTTTTTACTAAGAATAATATAT
The DNA here is from genome assembly GCF_021130785.1 of Homalodisca vitripennis. Classification (NCBI taxonomy): domain Eukaryota; kingdom Metazoa; phylum Arthropoda; class Insecta; order Hemiptera; family Cicadellidae; genus Homalodisca; species Homalodisca vitripennis. The sequence continues at coordinate 23,017 of NW_025782011.1, read as the reverse complement.
TAATATATACATATTACTATTAGGTTACATTAAAATGTCTGCATCTGTAAAATATTGTGTTAGTGTTGTACTTAACCTTTTAATCTTAATTAATTAACTAAAGTTATTATTTGTTTTATTAGGCTTTAGTTTTGTTAAAACTTCCAAAGTTAAAACATTTGTATGATAAAGATTATTTATTTTAAAAAGTTGTAATTTTATAAAAAAGAAAAAACTACAAGATTTTAATTTTGTATGTGATTCTATGCTTTTTGTAGATATGAATTTTTTAACTTGATTATCACTCTACCTTTGTAAGATATTGTGATTGTAGTAAAACACCCGTTCTGTCCCTAAATACACTTAAGGAATTGGCAAAAATATATTTTTTGTCACATAAATAAAGATAGGTTTATATTTCTTCTGTAATCAGCACGCTGTTCTTGATGAGACATTTTATTCTTTACATTTACTCTTTAAATGATGAAGATATAATTTTTGTAATTTAAAGTACAAGCTCGTCTAGAGTTTTTGTCCGGAATATGTAAAAACACTTATTTTTTCCCAAACTTAGTGTTTGCTAAGAATGTAAAAATTTGGTAGGTACATATTTCCTTATTTATATGGCAGAATTAAAAATATAAAGTTTCTTCAAAATCTGAGATGGTGGGTGATATATATGATGTGGATGGATTGACCCAATGTAAATAGAAATAAACGCATTTTAAATTATAGAAAATAATACAACTTTTAAGCAGCATATTACTTATAATTACCTTATAGAGTAAACATGTCTGACAATATTTTAAAAATCTTCTTTTTTTAGGTTTAGATTTGTTAGATTACACTTGAAGGAAGAATAAGTAGAGTAGAATTCAAGGTTAGAGGGTATGATGTTCCCATGATGCTCAACTCTCAGTAAGGTAGACAATGTACGAGGTAGAAGCTGTATATTTGGCAAACAGGGCAACAGATCTCATGCCAATAGGTATTCTGAAGTTGACGCGTTCCAGAAGCTCAGGGCAGTTAAGTTCAGAATTGACAAGGTGGTACAAAAGGAGGATGTCCTGGGTAACAAGTCTGAGAACCTGTAGCCGAGTAGAGTACCAGCCAACTTAAAAAGCACTGTTGGATACTCTCAATTTCAGTCTTCAGGTAAATTTTCCTACCCTCTAATAAGTAGTCAAACAGGAGTGGAGTAACTTTTCAATGGAAAGTTATTACGATACACTTATCCACAAAAAGAGCCATACTATTCGCCTTGCACCACTGCAGAACAGAACCAGCGAAACCATATGACTCAAGCGTGCGATCTAGAAGATGATGGTGCACTCAATCAGATACCTTTGAAAATCGAGTTCTAAAGTGCACTGCAGACCTTCTGCAAATGCGTCAATAATGTGAATTTAGAAGATTGCTAGATTTGTTGACCTTGAATTTTATCTGGTTAGGGACCAGCTTTTCAAAGATTTCTCCAATACAGATAAAATGTCAATAGGCCTATAGTTCCGTGTGTCTTCCGTGGAACCTTTTGGCTTTGCCATTTAAAATAAATGAAATGAAATCGTTCTAATTGATAATTGATTCGGTTGTGATTGTAGCCGCTTATCATACTGCAGCCGTCTAGGTATCAGGATTGCCGTAATAAATCCTCTGGGTCATGGCAAAAGGTATATTTTCTTGCTGAATCAACCCTATTGCATTGCATTGCATTGTACAAAAGTAAATGAATTGGGTATGATTTCTGATGATATTCATATTTACATGCACCACATCCTTAATATGTAATAAGACTACATATATGTCTATATAAGACATACATACGATATAGATTATTTAGATGTGAAATGGTTTGAGCATGGAGAGGTGAGGAGTTTGAGGGGAAGTGTGGCCTGTTGGGATAAGGACAGCGGGACACAGGTGCAGCTGGTAGACTTGTAGCACTATTAGAGAAATCAGTATGATGCGCGTCTTTGCTTTCATTGTACTTTGTTAAAATAGCAATCTGGGGTACTGTTTCTCCATACATTTATAAACGTTGTACCTATATTATTTCATCAGTTTTTGTACAGTTTTCGATACCAAAGTACTTGTAGTGTCCATTTTAAGCAATGATAATTATGTTTTTAGAAACTCTCCTTTTGAAGCAGGCAGGACTGACTGTCTGCAATAATCAGATGAGCGGATCATGCATGTACTCAACAACATTTGTCCACTGCGCAATTAGGGTCCGTTTCACATCTAGGTAATCTATCTCTAATAGAAAGTAGCCTAAACTTTTTAGATTACAATTCTTACATTGAATAATTAGGCTATATGTCAAAATAATTTCCTCAAGAACAAGCCAAATTGTATTGTAATGGTATGTTACTAAATAAATGTTAACGCTCAAAATTCGAATATTATTCACAAAATTCAAACTTTCCAGTTTATTGATAAATAAATGAAACTTTAATTTTAACACTCATTGTTAAACCTGGCATCTGACTATTATTAACTGTATATACTCGGATTACGTACAGGCGTTCTAGATATGACGATTAACCTACAAAACTATAACATACTTTACTCCATAAATTAACTTCCAACGATTAACATTATTACTGTAAGTCAATATCAATTTTTAATTGGAAATACTATGTTCTAAATCGCCAAATACTACCTACAGGATTTGTCGATCAAGAATTTAACAGTAGATATATTACTGAATGTAAACTACAACACTGTCAAACAGCAAACAACCTTTATCTCACTCTCGCTGTCACTTCCACAGTGCACAGTGCCACATAAGCTGTCTGCTGCTCTGTTGGCGGTGAAAGTCAACACAATGTGGTAATTTACGTTTGTAAGTAGATTAACCAACAAAAATTGAAACATAGAGAACTTTTTAAACAATAGTTCCCAACGAGCAAAACATCGACTAATTAGAAAACAGTCCCCATTTACAAACTTAAACAAACGAAATAGGATAGTATTAACTTTACTTCACACTTCGTTTTTAGCTGTCCAAATACTTCTAATTTTTCTTTTTATTTTATGGATACTTCGTGTTTGTCTAATATCTGTCCATGAGCTCACCCTTACCTATGATTGTATTAGTTGCACAACAAATCATCTATCCAATGATATAAAGAAGGAAAAGGCGAGCGCTCGGTAACAATCAAGTTACGTGACGCAGTTCTAGCGTCGGACATAAGAAATAACTGAATTAATCTCCCGGACATCAGCATACCGGGAGATTACAGCATCATTGATTTAACTCCTGTGTAACTGGTACAATTAAAGCCACTAACCACCGCTTTATTAGCGGCTTAATTAAGGCCGATATTAGCCGTGGATAACTCTAGCAGTACAACCCTTTGTATTACAGAATTACAGTGGTATCGCGCGTATCGAATTAAAATGGGGCTACTCTGTTAACTCTTTTGTTTCGGGGGGGGAGGGGGTTTTATGTGCTAGGGTTTTTTCTGCACATGAGTTTATTAGCCATAGACAGTTAATTAGGAGAGGCAACGCTGTGCAGATGTTGGTGCGCGCATGAGCAGTGGGCTAGGGTACTGCAAAAGCACATTTTCAGCCCATCAGCTGTTCTTGTTCTTACTGAGATTATTTCGATCTGTACTGTTTTACAACTGGTTGACCAGGCTAAAGTTTGTGATTTATGTCAGAAAATCAAAGAATTTATTGACAACGGTAATTTCAAGAATCTACGTATGTCCATTATGAAATTAAAAGTCACGAGTATGTAAGTGTGAAATATTTATTTTCCTTGCAAGCCATATACCTGGAGTACGCTGAAATTACGACTTAGGTTATGTTGATGATCACAGCTACACACTTCGAAGGAGTTTCTGTTACTTCATCAAAGGAATCTCTAAGTGCCCATCCACTTCAACCCAGACAAAGTTCTAATTCTTGATTATAAATTTAAACGATTTCTTTTTTTTTATATAAAAGCCCTTATCAGGACAGATAGCACACGTTTGAAGTCTAATGTGGATCGCAACAAAGAAACTTGTTTGGTACCTTAGATATAATTCAAATAACTTTAAGTAAGTTGTTTGGGATTATTCTACTCCCTAATACTCATTACTTTCCTCAAAGCAAATAAATGCGCAACTCAATTTTTGTTGCACAAGTTGTTTAGATGGTTAACCTATGATCATTATTTTGGAGTTGCGGATTTTATATAGTGTATTGCAGGTTGGTAAAATATCAATATTTCTGATCGCCTCTTGTGTATGACAGCTGATTCTTCTGAGATCTAATACGAAATATTTTATACTAATTACTATACTTAACGGTCTGTTTTGCAATAGGTTTATTTACAGGGATGCATTAGGCACCCACAACTCTAATAAATTGAAAACAAAAAAAAACTTTATTCAACCATACGCACCAACGATTTCATTCCTCCGGTTCTTAATTTACACATTTAAATACAGCTCCAACATGTTTGAAAATACTCTATGTCCTTTTACTAATTAATGTCTAGTATTTTCGTCTTTTTCATCTATTCAGTCTGTAAAAAGGAATATTTGTATTCTCTTAGACATAATATAGCTCATAATTTTAAGTTACATTTGTTCTCAAAACCCAAAACGAAGAAGTCAGAATGTTTTTACTACAATCTATACATAAAACATCGTAATTAATTAACAACGAATAATCAACTCCTCATTAATTTCGATTTGTTACTTTTAATCGTATTTAAAACAAGCAGTTGAGCAGATAATAAATATTTTGTTTGAATTTATATTGATGTAGTAAGCGTCAATTGTTCTTAAAGTTTAAATTTTAGCAACTATTAATTTCTTTTTACACATAGTAGCCTCTAATTTTAATTTCTCAGTATAGTAAACTTATTTTGTGGTGTTGGGTATTCCTCAAAAATTCCATAGGAATAATTACCTACAAAATGAAGAAACATTTTTTACTTACATAATTCCTGACTACAGATGATCGCTTCCACCAGTGCTCGTCCTCACTTGCCACACACAGGCGAGCACTGTTTTTTATAATCTCCTTATAGTTCTTACAGTTACTTTTGATCGCTGTATCCAAAGTACAAAAGTTTAAATTTGTTTTTATTTTGTCGTTCTTGAAAAAGTATAAGCTGTAATGAACATAAATATAATTAACTATGTTCTAGAGTTTCTATCCGGTTAGTATGAAAAGAAAAACTTGTAATTTTTGTTTTATGTTTTATCTCTAGCTTTATAATACTTTCTTATAAAAAAATAGTCATACCTGCTTGTAGGACATACCTCACATTGCCACCAAGGTCTTACAGAGAAAGCTCTGCTTCCTCAACATAGTAAATAAGGAAGCTGACTGAGGCAATGGAGTACCTTAATCAGATAAAGGAATCGGTCAGTCAATGGCCGATCCAGGAGAGGGGCCATGGCCTCCTTAGAGATTTGTAAAGACGTTTAAAAACTTTTTATCGTTCCTGTTTTGTAACCATAATTAATAAATTTAAGTTAACTTAATGAAGTAATATTAGAGCATGAGCAAATGTATTTATAAACATTTTATTTTTGTTGCACCTAAATACAAAACACTGTTTGCAGTAAAATAAAATGGTAAAATAAAACAGATAAAAATAAAACAATAACAAAAATAAAAAATAAAACAGATAAATAAAATAAAACATGCCCTCTCCCGAAAATCTGTACTGTATCCGTCCATGATGTCAGTAGTATGAACAATTATAATCACCATACTCTATAAGAGGTTAATTTGTTACATGCACATTCAGAATAGTAAACTGTGACTTACAATAGTGATATTATGAAGTATATTATCATTATTGAAAATTATCTTGACTTTGAATAATAGCTAAAAATGATCCATAAAACACTGAAGGTGTTATGTATAATACTTGTACTTGTGTTCAAAATTATTATTGAGTTTCATTAGGTTATTGTTTACCAACTTTGACTAAGGTCACCGGTGATTGCAAAATAAAGACTATTTCCACCCTGTTCGTACATCTGAACATATATATATATATATATATATATATATATATATATATATATATATATAATATATATATATATATATATATATAGTATATATAATATGCTCTATGCTCCGACTTTTGAGTGAGTGGTAATTTTATTGGTAGGGTGGTCATGTGAATGTGAACAGAACCTTATTTTTCCTTGTATACCCTACGAATAGGATTATACATACAGAGAGGCCAGATTTTGGCTGGTGGGAGGGTACGTCTCTATTATTTGTGGTTATGTTCTTAGCAGATTAATTGGCCTGACTTTCCTTAATTAAGGTGCTTAAAAATATTGTTTTATTTATATGCCTAACTATTTGTCACAACATTATTTTAATCCAGCGTAGTTCATGCTAAACATTGTGTTATATTGTCAAATGAATCTAGCCTAGATGTGAAGATAACACTTTATTCAGAGTCTTAGGTTAGGAAAACTGTAAAGTTTGAAAGAATTAGTAAGATTTATTAATGTGTAATGAATTAATAATTATGAATTTTTAAAAGATTTATTTTCCAATTGGATTATTATTATTACTATTCAGCCTATTTTCAAAGTCTTTCCTTAAAGTTCTGAAGAAATCAGGTTTGACAGGCTCTGAATTATGAAGTTAGGATACCTAGGCCTAAGGTGTACTTAGAACTTGTCAATAAGGGAGACTTTAGTAAGTGGCTTACATTCGTTATTCAGTTATTATAGTTATCATTGAGCCATTTGTTATTATTATCCAATTTTGATATTATATAGCCTAATAATTGTACAAGAAGGATTATAATACATTAAAAACAAGAATAATAAATTATAGGGTTAAGCTGAGATGAAAATTTTCTTAGCAAAAATGCTACAAGCTCTTTAGACTTTTTAGCAAAAATGTTTGTTTTGTAGTACAAATTAAGGGTAGGGTACGATAAGCGGACCCTGTTTTTTATATTGAAATTGGCAAACGATATTATTTAAACATAACCATTGATATAACCAATCGATACTGATTAATTACTTAAAAAAATTAACAATCTATATCATCAACAGCTGTAAACAATTTCAAATAATATACATAATCGTATTATTATTACTATATATATGATTACGTGTATGTATAACAATAATAATTATTATTATACATACACGTAATATTATATAATTACGCCTGTATAATTATAAACAATTCGAAATAGTTATGACCTAAACGATATGAATTGTGGCTCTTACTTATTTATGAGTTTTCTTGTTTGATCGATCTCGTTCTGGTTCGTTTATTATTCATGCCATTTCTTATTTATTTATGAGTTTTCCTATATACTCATATTTTAATTTAAAACATATGATTGTTATTTAGGACTATGATACTTTTATATCAATCAATAGTTATTTAGGACTATAGATACTTTTATATCAATCGATAGTCTAGGATTTGAGATGGGAATTTTAGGTATCAATGATTATATTCTTCGATATAACAAAACCGGGTCCGCTTATCGTACTCTACCCCTTATTAATAGCATTGGTATTCTGCGAAGATTATAATAATACTTATTGAAAAAACAGACTGCATTTCCATAATAATTTAGCCTCCAGAACCAATATTTACATTATTTAATAAATATAATTTTGTTAAAATATTTAAAACCTCAATAGTTAAACGATTTTTGTGAAGAGGTTTTATTAAAAGCAGTATAGTTAAAAAATACAATTTGATATATTATACAAAAAATAAAGCCTTCTCTTAGTTTAACCCTTATAGTGCCAGGGTCTCCTGTAATGGGAGATCTTATATACTTCTGAAAAGTGCCGAGTCTCCCGTACTGGGAGACCCCGTAGTAGCGCAAGAAGTGCCGGGTCTCCCGTAACGGGGGACTTCGTATTAATTTACTATACAATAGTGTCATATATTTACTGGTTTACACTACATCCAAAAGCTTCATGGATATCCAAAGCGTAAAAAAAAAATAATTTCCTTTGTACTGCGGGCAGATGACGTTCTTGTTTTTGTTTTGTGTTCAGCTGTTTTGATGCAACGACGATCGCAGTGGCCTTTGTGTGTTGTGTTGTGGAACACTAAAATTTTTTTTTAAACAGGTTTTTGGTACTTTGTGGCTTTAGAGAAAAAAATCCCCAAAAAAACAAGTGCTGTTGCTATCTTCACTTAGTAATGCTACTACAACTAATATTCAAAGAAAGGGTAGAAATGAAGTTATAAAGAAACCAGACATCATCCTACAATACAACAAACACATGGGAGGCTTAGATGCATCAGACATTGATGCTCTATGCCTACTTGGATGAGCGTAAAAGTTTAAAATTTTGGATGAAAGTGGTATTTCATATCATGTCAAGGATGGTACTCAACACTTATATTCTGTATGTATAAAATGTGAAACCAACAATAAAAGCTCCACAGAAACCAATAAGCCGTTTTCGATTTACCGAAGTTATTGTAAACAAATTGGGCAATGAATGGCTAAATACTAAGTCAGAAAATAATACTCCCACTGGAAAAAAACAATTCTAAACATATAGGAGTAATAAGACTGCGTGATGAAAAAAAGAGGAGATGTGTAGTATGCTCTAAGGAAAAAAAAGCGTGTCCCACTTTGCTTGTTCCCGATGAGACAAAGGATTACAAGGTTACCTGCTTGCATCCAGAACCATAAGTGCTATTAAGATACAATTGATAAACAGTGTAAATAACTTAGTTTAGGATTAGGCCTTATAACTGTATAGGACAAAAGTGTAAAATTTTGAAAAATCAAACAAAATCTTCAAATTGGCCACAGGAGGTGATTCTTCACATGCACTGGTTTATAATTAATTAACAAGCTATGTTCATAAAAACTATTTAGCATTGCTATTATAAGCTACTTGTTTTACACTTCTTACAGGATATATCAGGAATTGAAGTAAAAAAATGTAATATTTTTGTTAGAAACATTCTTGCTTTGAGAAGAAAATCTAATTAATCCTTACAAAAAATGTGTAATTGTTAGATATTATTTTCAGGTAGTTTTAGTTCAAATATAATGTTAAATATTAATGTTAAGTTCTGTTTGTTCTTTCACAAAAAAATCGTCAAAATATGTTGGTAAACCAATTTTTTTACAGCATTGTAACCAAATATTGCATAACCAACAATTTGTCATTGTATTTCTTTTTTTTCAGGAAGGTTTTAATTCAGAATTATGTTATACATATTGATTTTGATTGTTTTTTAAAGCTGTATAACAAAAAATATTTCTAACTAGGTAAAACAAAAATTAGTTTATGTTTTTTATCTCAAACTTAAAAGTGTTTAAACATTTTTTAAAGCCTATCGATTTTTTTATAAAATTTAAAATTTGTACAGTTTTTTGTGTACTCTTTTTTGATAGGTAAATTAGAACAGTCTTTTATCAACAAATTAAATAAAAAAATCATGAAAATATGTTTGATAAACCAATTTTTTACAGTGTTTTTACCAAAGTCTCGTGTTTTTGCTGAAAAATTCCTGGCACTTCTTGCATATACCCCATAATTTTACCTGACACTCTTACAATGTGAAAAATTTTTAGAGCTGTGGCACTCAAAGGGTTAAAATACCAAATAAAAATAAAAAAGTATAGTTATTTTTTATAAAAAAAGTTACTTTTAACATCAGTTTATCTTTAAAAAACTAATTATGCCCTACCAACACGATTCAATCTGTAGCCTTCTTTGTTTTGTAAAGACCAATGTTTAAACCTCATTGAAATGTATCTTTAGTACCTTCAATAGACATCATTAACAAATTGCGTAAATTAGTTATGAATGTCTGACATTTCAAAATAAAATCTGAATATAATATAAACTCAAACCTCCAGTACTAGTTACAGATGTAAGACAAGACGTTTAGAAGTGTATAATGTGGTTTTTGTTCGTGTCAGCCACGGTGTTGTAGTATCAGTAATCAGAACTGCTGTTATAGCAACAAGAATGGACGTTCATTGGATACTACTCTCGCATCAAAAAGTACAGATAATCTAGTTTGAACGTAGACCATAAACTAACTAGTTGATTGAAAATCACGCGAATTAAATTAAAATGTAGCATGCAATTTTGTGTGAAGAACTTAAACATTAAATTTATGGTTTTGTTTTGGTTCTGTCATCCTAACTGCAATTTTGAAAATTCATAACCAGGAAAACTTGTAATCCTATTAAGACCAAAGTTTTATACAAAATATATACAATAGGGTAACTTTGGGATTTATACCGACCACACCCAGACATGAATCGTTATTTCACATTTCGTTTCTACTGATTACTAGATTAGCGTAGAACAATATTTCGTCAATATAAAACAGGAATTGTCTTATCGCAAACACCTCCCCATCCTCAGACAGAGGTCAAAGTCGAGCGTCTAGTAGATAACGTGATTGCAGAGTCTCGCCGCCCGTTCAGCTGGTGCATCGCTTTGTTGTACTTCCGTGTTTTACCTCTACATTTCTCCAAACACAAAAATTCAACAAAAAAACAAACATTTACCAAACTAAACTTTTTATTAAAAAAACACTCAAAAACTTGTTTTTATTCTTGATCACATTCCGCCACCCAAAATGCGAGTGCCTCCGGCCATCAGCGCGCGCGGGCTTCGGCAGCACCTTCGGTGCTGCCCCGCGCTGATGTCGACGAAAGAAAAACATCCCTCGAGATAGTACCTATCAGTAAAATATCAAATTCTAGAGGGGCTAATCAGAAAATATAAATTGAATTGTAATGAAAAGGCAATGATGTACCGTGCAAATCACGTGATGCCGCGCGGCCTGCCGTAATCAGGATTCTCGAGAAAGATAAGATAACAGCGACAACAATACCGATCACAATACCTGGAAATGCTTGTAAGTTTGTAATTTTGTAATTGAAGAGTTGTTTTTTCGTTCTATCATGTTTGTTTCTATAAATTTCTATTTTTGTGTTCTTCATACTGGTGTGGTCGGTATAATCCCAAAGTACCTACAATAGTATTAACTTAAGGATTGTAATTTTTGAATTATATTGGATAAAAGTTGTCGAACCAGTTTAACTTTAATTCTCAGCCGGGTTCGGTTATTGTATTTTGCCTCCCAAAAGGAAAACATGTTGGCGAGAATTGAGTTGAATGCATCACCACCAGTTGCTGCCAATAAAAAAAACTTTCCTCTTCAGTTAATAATTATTCATGATTAGATTATAAATTAATCCAGCAAAAGGCAATCAGTGAATAAAAAAACTAAAAGAACAATAATTAATTATTCGAAAGTGACTGTTGATTCATGAGCCAAGGCCTATTTGGAGGTGATTTGGCGACAGGAAGTATGACTCATTGGGTATTTTTTTATTCATTATGAAACAAGAAAAGTACTAGTAACATATAATAACATTTAATGTGGTCTCCGATAAAGAAAACTCGTCCAAAAATAGTGGCCTCCGGATAATACCAAAGTACTCAGACAGTTGCTAAGATGTGTTTACATTTTAGCACTACATATGCTGTGTTACTTATTTCTGTGTTTCGTTTGATTTACATAAAGTCAGTGTATTCAACTAGAGTCGGCCTATCTGGACAACATCGGTTTAGTTCTTATGAGTCAAATTTTATCTATCCATTGTTGTAAAACGTGGTATTTAGGATTTTATACGAAATTTGTATAAATATATAATATTCCTAACTGAGAATTGTCTTGATAGCCATACTTCTTGCAGCTGTATATAGACATATTCACTGTTATGTCTATATCCATATGGCTTTATGCCCGAACATGTTTTTTAAACCAGTGGCCAAGAGTGGTTTGAATCTATTTTTTTCTAAAATTTCAAATTTACAATACTTATTTATTATAAGTATTAAAAATTCATTCTTATATCTTTTTGCAAGTAAATGACATATATTCTGGTTTTCCATTAACCATCCGTAACGGGTGTTACATTGAAATTGAACGGGTGTTATGTAGTTGATGTAATTACGAGTTTCACTAAATAATATTTAACCTCAAGGCATAAAATAATAACATGGAGTGTTTGTGAAATGTTCTTTTATTATATCAATCAATCAATCAAAATCAATCAATCAAAATCAATCAATCAAAATCAATCAATCAATCAGTAAAAATTAGTGTTTTGTAACAATAATTTGACTTTTAGCATAGGAAACTAATTTTAATACTTGTAAATATATTGTACTAAGTTATTTAAAATAAAAGTACTGGAGATATTCATATGCCTCTGGTATTATTATCAGGATCATGTGTCATATTTGAGCCTGGGACCTCTCCTGTTTGAGGGCATTTCACAGACTTGGTATCCAATTCACCATGGGGCTGCCTGCTTAGGGGATCATTACCATAAAATGACTTAACAAGTATTCCCTCCCCGTAAGAGCTGTTGGCCCTATTCTTCTCGGTCCCAGTTCTTTTAATTCTAATCCTACCTCAACTACAAGGTGTTTTGTAATATTTTCTCTATGGGACTCTAAGGAAGTTTTTAAATCTATTTACTGCTTTGCCAAATGACTCCTTGCATTTATAGCTTCCAATTGGGGCAGTTTGAGAAGTTCCTGAGGGTTGTAGAGCTTGCTTCTTCTTTTCTCAACATTTCTCTACTTGATTTCTGATCTTTTCTTGTGATTTTTCTCTTAACTTTGGACTGCCAGACTAATTTTCTTTTAATTTCTTCTCTTCTTTTTTGATCACTCTGGGGTATAATTAAAGGTTATGCCTTAGCCTGCAATGATGGTGATGAGTGAAAAGCATCCCTCGTGATGGTCCTAATCAGTAAAATATAGAACTCGAAAAGGCTGATCACTAATATTTGAGAGCTAAAAATATTACAAACTCACCTATCCATTTTATTCTACATAGCATGGCAATGGCCTCATGAAGAATTCTCAAATTTTCTGCAATGGCTCCAAGAATTTAGTTTCCCAAAATGAAGTATTTAAGTAAACAACACAATTTCTTTTCTGTCCATTTTGAGTAACATTAGTTAGTCAAATTGTACTCATGACTTTTACATTGATAATATAGAAAAAGGTCATTCACAAGTACCACTTGGATGACCACTATGAATAATGGCATCTATTTTAGTAAATAACTTTGCAACCAAATCTAACCAGTCAGGAAAAGCAATGTCGGGATGTTTAAAGAAGTTACACAATAGCAAACATGACTGTAATAACAAACGTAAAATTACGTTTAATCTTCACCAGGGAGTAGAAATCGTGGCTAAAATGATGAACTTCAAAAGCAGTTAGTAAGCTTGGTCTTCCCTCTCAAATTCTCATGTGAATGTAGACAACCCTTTTATTCCCTCCTTTCATATGTACAGTAGAAATGTACTATGTATGCTTCAGATATATAACTGGGAAACAACATTGAAAATCAAGTGTAACTTACTATTATTCCTTTGCTTTCTTTCTTTGTTGGGCATTACTTACATCTAGTCCCTAAATTTACATTATTTTATTAGTTATAAAATAAAGAATATTATTTGCATACTTAGAGTTAGGTAGATACAATTTAAACTAACAACAGTAATACATACATTTCTGTTTGTTAATGTAATTTGAAATTGCACAATGATAGGAACAAAACATGTTTCATATTGTATAACAAGATTTTCATGACCAATTCACAGTATTATATTGCTAGGCAATGACACTGAGGCCAGGAGTGTGGCAAAAAAAAACTACAGAGCAGGCTTTGAAGCAAGAGTATCAGTGGATCGCCAGTGCAAACGGCAGTCTGTTGTTGTTGTCACTTACTGTGGCTAAGCGCAAAGGCACCAACAGTCTGTATACATTGATTGTCTGTGGTGAAAGTTAGCTAATGCCACTGTCACTGCTATTTGCTGTATACTAATAACTCGCAAAACACTCTTTTTGAAAATTGTAGAATATATATTAATGCTCTTGAAAACTGTCACAGCTAATTCTGTTTGTTTATTTATATCAGCAATTATTTATTTCTGCAAATACAAACTTTGGTGACGGAGTCTTGACTCTATTAGCTATATTAAACAATTCAACAGTGTTTAGAGTAAATTTTGTTTTTAGTACGTGTGGTTGGTATTTTAGAATAATAAGATGTCTGTATTTTATTCTTGTATCTGAGCAATTTAGCAAGAGATTTAGGGACATATGAAATTTTGGAGGTTAAGTGGTAGAGAGGACTTTTAAGTCCTAACTTCGCCTCTGTAAATAAAGGCATTTTTTCATTTCATTTCATTTCATTTCATTTCCTATATTTTGTGATTGTGTATCAAACATCTAAACATAATCACAAACCTTCACATTTATAATAATAGAATAATATTTTAGTTACAAGTTTTATATTGTTATAGCCATTTGCCCAATGGCGCAGTGTAGTGGGTACGGCGGTTATCGCAAGATAACCAGATCAAGCAACGCCGAGCATGGCTGCTGCTTGGACAGGTGACCGCTGAGCGATCCTGTCCTTGCAAGCGGCCCGCTTGCCCGGCCATTGGTGGTGGTTCGGAAGTCACCTTTAAGCCGTTGGTCCCCTGGTTAAGTGTTAGAGAGGGCTTCTTAGCCCTAACTTCGCCTGGTAAAATAAGACATTCTTTACTTTACTTTACTTTTTTTTTTATATGATTGTACAGTACAAAATTATTCAAAACATTGTTTGCTAATTTCAGAATGAAACCTGTAACTCTAAACAAAGCACAAAGAAATAAGACATGAAACTTGATTTTTTATCCTGATGTTCTTAATCATTACGAGGTAAGTTTATTATTCTAATATTTTAAGTTACAAGTTAAAATGCACTTTTAAATAAATCTGTTTGGCTTTAAAGTTGGATGACTCAAAGAATTTCAAGGATTGAGTAATTAAAGGGTTATCTGAGAGAACAAAATTATGCCCTATGAACATCATAGCACTGATTTCCTTGCTTATTACCACTTTTAATAATAGTGTTTTAGTTAATTTTTTCACTTCCAGGTAATTTGCTTACGAAAAGTTCTATACTGCCAGGCATCAGAGACACGCTAAACTGCTAGCCGAGTATTAGACATTTAAAAGAGTTTTCCATATTACATTGACATATTTCAATATAGTTAAAAATATAAAAATCCAAAGTCAGTTGAAAATTGAAAATCCTGTGACTAGTGAAGTGCGGTCGGTAATACTTTTTTTTTTGCTAAGCACAATTAACCAACTGAGATTTATCACCAACTTTGTTAAGTTTATGGGAACGATATGATTACTGAAGGTGGAGTGTGCCAGTAGTGCATTAGATTTAAAAATGGCTGAACCAACGTGCATGATGACAAATGAAGTGGACAGCCTAGCATTGTGTATGATGAAATTGTCTCTAAAGTTGATGAGAAGATTAAAGAAGATTGCCGATTCACAATAAACAGAACTCTCACTTAGTTTTTCTCAAATTTAGCGTTAGTTACATGAAATTGTTATGCAGAAGTTGAGTTACCATAAATGATGTGCAAGATGTGTTTTTACGCTACAATGCAAACACATGGTAAATCGCACTTGAGAAGTCTTGGATGCTTTTAAGTGAGAGTTGTTTCCACATCTGCCTTACAGTCTGGATTTGGCACCCAACAACTACCACCTATTTCCAGCAAAGAAGACCTGGCTTGTGACGCAGCACTTTCATGACAACGTGGAATTGCTAGGTGTAATCTACCTAGTTGAAGTCTCAGGTGGCAGAATTTTGTACTGGAATTTCAAAACTAGTTTACCGCTATTAGTGTCTAAATTTGTATGGTGACTATGTTGAAAAATAGTATTTTAGTGTCACTTTTAAGTGTATATAATATAATTTTTCTTGTAGGGTTTTAAGAGTAATTCTAAAATATTTACATTTATCTTATTTTACTAAGTAGATGTTTTACTTTGTCAGTAACATAATTATCAAATTATAATTATTAAAAATTACATGAAAAATTACAAATTACATGAAACATTAAAACCTTTAAGCATGTGTTGTATTAATTATATCGTAAAAGTTATGCATTTCTTACAATTACTATACACTTAAAAATAGGAGTAACAAGTTTTTTAAGTTTTATCATTGTTCTTGTGGGGTAAAACTCAAGTTGTTTCACTATAGTTGCTTCTTAACTTGCCATGCCATGTCTCCAGTACTGGACCACTTTCTCTTCTTCATCAGTGAGGCATCTATCATCAAGATATATCTCCTTTGATTTGGAGATTGTTCTAAAATACAACAATAATACTGTTCTTTTTAAAAACAGGTATTGAAAACTGATAATAGAATTTAAATGTAAAGCCAACATTAAAATATTGTGAAAGTTAATGTTGTACTTCTTTAAAAGAAAAAAAATCTCAGAGAACATGTCTTTTAATGTATTCAATGAATTGAATTTTTGCATTGTTTAAAAAGATATTGACAGCCAAAATTCAAATTCAAAATGTTTTATTTGTCTTTAGACGTTTACAGAATGTAATCGACATCGTCAACAATACTTTATACAGCAACAATTATCATTGTACATAATATGTCTATATACAAACAGTACTTATAAAATAGACACATGCAATATTTCATATATACATTTAAAGCAAGGACATACACTATTCATCATTGCCAGTAACATTTAGTCTAACCCATTGCGGATCACTGACGAGCTGGGCTCGTCACGCAGCGGCCGGGCCTAACGGCACGATGACGAGCTCACGTTTTGCAAAAGCGACCTGCTTTTAAATTTCCCTCCATATAGTTCTTTTAATGTCTGATAGATCGGGCGCGATCGTCTTCACTTGTCTTACTAAGAGTGTTTAACAACTGTCTACGTTTAGAGTTTTCAAAAGTTTTATAAATATCCTACAGATCGCAGTTGTATGTCGAAGTTGAAAAATCATTCATATGAGTTTACTCTCTGCTTTTTAGCACTTCTGATTGGGTGTTTTCCTCAGTTGTTATTATAATACTTTTGAGGTTAGTGACACAGAACTAAACGACGCAGACGTACATGTTGGCGGGT
The DNA here is from genome assembly GCF_021130785.1 of Homalodisca vitripennis. Classification (NCBI taxonomy): domain Eukaryota; kingdom Metazoa; phylum Arthropoda; class Insecta; order Hemiptera; family Cicadellidae; genus Homalodisca; species Homalodisca vitripennis. The sequence continues at coordinate 6,051 of NW_025782011.1, read as the reverse complement.
TTAGTCTAGATGTTGTAATCGCTTCGCCGAGCCGCTTTATTTAGGACTATGATTCAGACATCATTCCTGCCACCCTGGAACCTGGCTCGCGTGTTATCGGTCCTACATCACGGATACCCCAGCAGGCCCATGTTCCATCTGAACGAATACCTTCACAGCTGAATTTTCTAGTATACAATAGCGAGTGATACGATGTGGTGCACCATTGATGTTCGTGCGGCCGCTGACCGTAAATTAATCCATGCCCGCACGCTAAAACAATACGATCCGCAATGGGTTAAAATTGTATAGTTTAAAATATATCAATAAAATAGACAAAGAAGCAATATTTACAGATAAGAGTAACTCAGTGCAATAAAAATATCAAAACTTAAAAGTCATTTACATAATGGCTTGAGAACAAAGCCATAAATTGGTTTTGATTGTTATTGGGTGGGATTTCAGCAGTTTACGGGTCATTATGTATAGAATGGTATTTACAGGATGGAAGAGTGCAGTGATCACATACTTAGATGTCATCTAAAGGTAACCTAGTGGAGGCCAGCTCCGAGCCTGTGGCAGTAATTCATGCACTACCTGACATGTCTGCATCTCCATCTCAGGTCACCTCCCATCACAGTGACTTGGACGAGTTCCTGTGTGGCTGGGGTGCAGCCGTCATCAACATTGCCATCACCTTTCCTCTCAACAAAGTTATCTTTCGTCAGGTACATTTGTTTTACATATTACAATTATGTTTATTGAGAGCCTGATAAAGAAAATGTTTATAGGCAAGAGAATATGTATAGCATATTATATCAACGAGACATGTTGCTTTTATATTGCTATACAATGTTTTATTGAACTAAGTCATTAAACAGAAATGTTGAAGTATTATAATACATATATATATATATATATATATATATATATATATATATATATGTGTATATTACAGGGTGTCCAAAAAGTCCCGGGTCGGTTAAATATTTTTCAAAATATTTTAAATAGAGCTACAAAACCTTACAAAAAGTTACTGGACATAAAAATCTATTTTATCACATATTCAGTGATCCGCTACTTCCTCAGGGGGGCGGCCCGCTAGGAGTCAGAAGAAAATCTTAAATGTAAGCATAGGTTGATATGCATATCAAATTAAAGGTCTATATTAGTAGAGTACAGAGCCGCAAACCCGACCTCTAACGGACAACCGAGTCAAAAATGACAGCTGTTCAAAGATGGCTAAGAGTTTGCAACTTAGGTTAATGTAACAAAATACACTGATGAGGTTTTTTGATTTTAACTTTACTAACCCAAATTTTTTACAATTTAATGAGTTATTCAAATGACCCTCAAACACCTCAAGAAACACATCATGTCCATTTTTTAATGTTAGGAAAGTTAAAGTCAAAAATCTCATCAGTGTATTTTGTTACATCCTAAGTTGCAAACTCTAGCCATCTTTGAACGGCTGTCATTTTTGACTCGGTCATCCGTTTGAGGTCGGGTTTGCGGCTTTGTACTCTTTTAATATAGACCTTTAATTTGATATGCATATCAACCTATGCTTACATTTAAGATTTTCTTCTGACTCCTAGCGGGCCGCCCCCCTGAGGAAGTAGCGGATCACTGAATATGTGATAAAATAGATTTTTATGTCCAGTAACTTTGTGTAAGGTTTTGTAGCTCTATTTAAAATATTTTGAAAAATATTTAACCGACCCGGGACTTTTTGGACACCCTGTATATAATTTCAATAAACATTGAATCACAAAAAGTACTTGCTCCGCCGGGAGTCGAACCCGGATCTCTCACTTGCCGGGTGAATGTGCTACCATTACACCACAGAGCGCTTACTTTTTCTGATTCAATTATTTTGTATTTGGCCGTATCTGTCACATATGCGTTTTTAAATATATGTTTTCATCACTCTGAAGGGGATAAAATTTAAATCTCGAATCCACTACGAGGCACAGCCAAGGGGGTTAGATTCAGATTCAGATTCCTTTATTTGTCATTACACATTACAGAATGCAGGACAAGTGTCAACAACAACAACAATAAATTAATAAGTTACAACAATTAATAACAGTCAATAATTAAGAAAGTTTATGTCATAATACTCTTGAACACTGTACAGACATTCATCCAATAAAATATGCTTAATACTATTCTTAAATTTGTTTACAGGCAGCACCTTAAGATGTTGTGGTAAACAATTATACATTTTAATCCCTTGGTAGACGAAACTATTTTGAGTGAGAGTATAAACAACACCTCTTTGTCACCAAATGTTGCCTGTATCTTGTGTTGTGTTCATGTACTGAGGTGTAATCCTCAAGAGTAGACAAATTGTTTCTTATGTACATTAAAACAGACAATACATAAATAGATGGCAGGGAAAGAATTCTTGATTTTATAAAGAGAGGTTTACAATGTGTTCTAGCTGATACCCCACATATTAATCTGATGGACCTTTTTTGCAACACAAAAAGTCTCTGAGCTCCATGATAATTGCCCCAGAGGGAAGTGCCATAGGACAATAGGCTGTGAATGTATGCATAATAAACACATAATAAGGTATCTGTGCCTACACTATCTTTCAGTATCCTAAGTACAAATATACCCTTGCTAACACGAGTAGATAAGATGTTTATGTGATTTTCCCATTTTAAATTAGATTGAATATTAATTCCAAGAAATTTTAAACTACTGGTAACATCAAAGTGACTTAAACTAACAGGTAAGTCAACAACCTTCTCCATGTTAATACAAAGCTTGTTAGCAGCGCACCAATCATTTATTACTCTGGTTTGCTGGCTTAAGACTGATCTCATGACTTCAAGGCTCTTTTTTTTAACATACACACCTAAATCATCAGCAAACAGGTAACTACTAGCACCAACAGAACTTAAATTAAAAGGCAGGTCATTTATGTACAAAATAAACAGTGTTGGACCCAAAATTGAGCCCTGTGGTACGCCATGTTTAACATTTAAAGACGGAGAAAATGAACCATTTAGAAACACTGATTGATATCTATTTGTTAAGTAGGATCTAAAAAACTTCACAGTAAACATCAGTGAAACCATAAAAAACTAACTTATCAACTAGAATGCTATGTACAACGGTATCAAAAGCTTTAGACATGTCAAATGATCTAAAGATTGAGCAGTCTTTATTTTCAACTCCATTTAGACAATCATTTATTAATGTTTGAACTGCATCAATGGTACTACGTTTCGCTCTAAAGCCAAACTGTTTAGTAGATAACAGACAGTTTCCTTCTACATATTTTACAAGTTGATTATGCACTAAGGATTCCAGTATTTTAGACACTGCTGGGCACAATAGAGATAGGCCTGTAATTTTTTTGGTTCATCTTTGGCACCTTTTTTATGAACAGGAATAACCTTGTTTTGTTTTAAAATATTAGGAAAGACACCCTGACTTATAGACTCATTAAACAAATAAGCTAAGACTTCACTAATGTATTTAGCAGCTATCTTAAGAATAGGAGCATTCATTCCATATATATCAAGACATGTACTGTTGCTTAGGCTGCAAATCGCTGTGTACACACTTTCCACAGTGAATTCCTCCAAAGAGAAACTAAAAAACATTGTTTTGATTTGAACTGACAGCTCTCAAATACAGATGATAATCACTATTGCTAGGTGGTATATTATTACTAATATTATCAACAGATTCGATAAAAAACTCATTAAAATTTACAGAAGTTAGCCCATTTGGTTTTAGTACAGGCTTTCTATTTACATTAAGTGTTTGATTCACTACATCCCATGCAGCTTTTGTCTTATTTTTTAGGAGTTATCAATAAGGCTACTGTTATAATTAAAATTTAGCTTTTCTTATTTCAGATTTATACATTTTTTTCATCTGGTGGGTACTTTCCCCTTATAGTCTCGCAGCCAGTGGAACTGCTAGTCATTAGAAAAAATACAGCCTATCCAACTCTTGTTTTAATTTTAATAAGGGCCTACATGGGTACCATTTACAGCATACACTTTTCTTTTTATTCAAAAATATATTTAAGTGGAATAGATGTATTTAATGCTGATAAAAATAGATCAAAAAATATTTTAAATTTACTATTTACATCACCTTTGGAGCAGTAAACACTAATCCAATTTATTTGGTTTATAAGATTTACAAAATGGACTAATTTTAAAAACTATTTACAGGTCTAATAATATTACTATGTTTAGACATATTCTCATGAGACTCCAAATAAGCAGTAAACAAAATTGCATTGTGGTCTGATTACCGCAGTGTTAATAACTGTAGCAGTCCAACGATCTGGATGAATTGACGTAAGAAAGATTGTCTATATACAAGGAGCCCCCCTGAACTGGTTCCACTCGGTCGAGTGATATCACGTACCGTGATGTGCAAGCCAAAATCACTTATAAGGTCACGCAACTGAACAGTGTATTCATCAGAGTTAAGAAAATTAATATTGAAATCTGCAGCCACAATTAATGTTAAGTTTAACACCATGCACACTTGTGAAAACAGAATGGAGTTTGTCAAAGAAAGAATTTATATTACCTGAAGGTGATCGATATAATGTCACAATAACCGTTGTTCCAGCCAGGCAATATCACAGCAGATACTTCACAGTCAATTTCTTCCGCAAAAATTATGGACTTATCATACACTTCAAAGTCCAGATTCTCTTTAATTAAAATTATGGATCCACCATGAATTTTAACAGTTCTACAAAAATATGATGCAACAACGTAACCTGGCAATGCAAGGTTGCTGATTTTCATGTTCTTTCAGCCAGTGTTCATTAACACAAATTACATCAGACTGATGTGTTTTAGCCATTAGATTTATAAAATCAATTTTGTTTGTAATACACTGTACATTCCAATACAAGACATTTAAAGGCTGTTCAGATTCAAAGCCCAGTTCACAAACACTCCGAGATAGGCTAGGCCTATTTTAACATTGACAATATTTAGCCTCGGAGATTTTTACACTTAAATTACCAGAATTTGTAGTGACTGCAACTACATCACACTGTTCAAAATTATGTCACTGAATTGGCTTTCCAAGTTTGTTGTGTTTAAAGGACTTCTTAAAGTGGAATCTATTAATATAAACACCTTTAGGCCAAAAACTCTGATTTGTACACAGTTCCCCACTTATCTGCGGAAATGCCTAACCTTTAAAAGAGGAGTATTCCTCAGGGTATTTTGAGTTCAATTTCTCAACCAAAAACATTCATTACCATTCGCGATGCGCTAAGAAATTCTTGACTTCATCCTTAGTTGTAGTTGATGTAAGTCGTCGATGAAATAAACAAATATTCTCGTTTACTCACCGTTGTAAGGTTATGTTTCAACATCAACACTAGCACTGCCACTTGCCCGTTAGGCCACTACGATTTGATGTAGACCCTTTTTTCTCCCTGTTCGAATGTATGCTTTGATTTATAAGATTGGAAAATCTTCGACATTCCCACTAGGCCTACTGGGTACACGAAAAGTCTGAACGTCTTCTAGTTTCTTCTCCCCCGCCCATTTACAGCTCTTTCCACCGTTTTCAGTGTGCACTGCTGAACCTGGAAGACTGTCTGTACTGCCATTTTTAGCAAGGTCAATCACTGAACTTAATTTAGGGCCCACCTGCGATAGGCAAACACTTTGAAGGTTTATCCTCAGTAATAGTTGATATTAAATGGTTGTTTTTATTGTGTTGCTCTAACATTACATCTCTTACCCACTTTTACTTTGCTAGCATATGTGGTGCAAACTAACACTTTTTCCATCAATCAAGTCGCTCAGGACTTCTGCCTGATTGTCCAAAGCAGACCTTATTCCTAAACATTCTCACTTTCAACTAGAGGAAAGTCGTTCACACAAGGCTTTTTGATTTGAACTTAACTGGTGGAATTTCGTCAATAAGAGTTTTCATGTGAGGATAACAGCCCGAAACATACCTCTTTCACTGTCATCTTTAAGTTTACGGGAACGTTCCATACACTTGGCTGCCGGCAGCCTACAGTTCACGCATAACCAAGACCCGTTATTTCCAATATCT
>NW_025782010.1:0-37936 GCF_021130785.1 Homalodisca vitripennis | reverse complement strand
GAACTTTAACAGAAAACAAGAAGGTCCAAGCCATCATCTTGGAAACTGATTAATGTTAGATTTATCGATAAATTTTATACCGTTTTTAGTTTTCTATGATTGAAGTAAGAAAACACAATAATATTGATAGAAGGAAGTCGAAATACTGTGGTTCAGTTTAAGCACAATTTAAAGGAACTATTTCGTACTTCAAAACAAGTGATTGTTATTTTCTCAAAACTTCTAATGGGCTTTGAATCAGATTTTTAAATTGGTGTTTTTGATAGCAGCTGGAAATTTATCTCATGTTTGGATGAGGATTTTTTGAAAAAATGTTACTATTACCGATCTATAACAGCGAGGATTTTATCTAAGGTTTTATAAGAGCAGAAGAACGATGATGTGATTCTGAAGACTGCAACTGGAATATGTTTATGGCATGTTGATGGAGAAAATAATAACAATTACAAGAATTTTTTATTTTTATTAGAGTTCCAATGATTCGATTATAAAAATCACGAAGTTATAATTAAGGTTGATCTGGATGAAATTACAAAAAGTCAAAAAACATTTATGTTTAATTTTTCTAGATTGGCAATGTATTGAACAAAAAGGTATTTCCGGAAACAAACTTATTCGTTTCGATATTACCAAAATTTTTCTAGAAAATATCATTCAATACCCATGTTCGTTATATCATAAGGTTTTTCAAACAAAGATTAGGACAGAATAATTCAAAGGAAAAATAATAAATCCTTCAAAGTTTTGATAGGTTTGGATGTTAAAAAATATCAGATGGGAGGGTAAGTAGGGAAGGGGGTAGGGCGGGGGTTGGTTGTTGGGTGGGGTGTAAAGGGGTAAAAGGTGTAGGAGAGTTGGGTAAATTAAGGGTAAATTTAGGTGTAGGGGGGTGGGTGGGTGGGGGGGGGGGGGGGGAAGTGAGGGTAAGGGTAAGGTGTTGGGGGGTGTTAGGTTGTGAGGTGTGGGAGGGTCAGTAGGTAGTGTAGGGTGGATGGAGAGGGTAGGCAGGGTATAGGGGGGGTGGGGGTTAGTGTGGGTTGTAGGGGGGAGGGTTAGGTAAGAAGGTGTCTGGAGTTAGTAGGGGGAAAGAGGGTGGTCGTTTTTGGTTGTTGTAGGGGTTATGGTGGTGGGCGGGTTTAAGGTGGGAGTGGGTGGTAGTAGGGGGGGTGTAAGTAAGGTTGGGTGGCGAGGTCGTGTGCGAGGGTGGTGTTTAGTGGGTAGGTGGGGGGGTGGGGGTGGGTAAAATTGAAACGGTTCTTATTATCCAGAATGGAGATTACAAAATTTAAACATTTACCCGGAGGTCCTTTTCTCAGAATTCATGTATTCAAGATGTATCAAAGATTTTAAGAAAGTTTACTGTAATAATAAGGAAATGTATTACAATCCTAAAGAATTTTTATAGGCGAATAGACCTATTTATGTCATTTGATACAACAAAGAGTATGACAAATATTTCTGGTATCAAAGAACGATATAATTATCAATATGGATTTTCAAAAAGCTGTTACAAAACGCGATTTTTTATGTTGTGTGTGGTTTCTGAGAATTTTTTTTGAGCCTATGAGTTGTGATTAAGTAACGGATTATTAGAGAAAATTCAGTAGTTAATGATGTTCATATTAATTCTCTTTCATTCCTTCTAAAACTCCTTCAAAGCAATATACTCCTTTCGCTGATGAAAAATCTCGTTTTTTTCCGGAATAATCTTTGTAATCATAGACAAAATATCCTAAATAGTTGTACAATAGAATGAAATTATTTATATTTATCTCTGTTGTAGAAATGTAAAACATAAACATTTGTGCTGAAAAATTTATACCTCGGCAGACTTAGTTCCATAATCTCCATTTATAAAAAAAATCTTTTTTGTTTAAATGGAAGAGTATAATGCCCAACTGTTCTAAGTGTTATAATAGAGGAGAAATTATTGATAAAAGATATTTAGTTTGTAGAGATTGTAATTTAATTTTGTATGAAAGACCTAAACCTAAGAAATTTCGAAATAAACTAACACATTTGAATAATCTGCTTACAAAATTGCAATATGGAGGTAAAAAACAAACACCAATTTGTTACAGAATTTAGAAAACAGAATAAAAATTTTTACTTATCTCTTGGAACCGTTGAAAAATTATTTTCCTTTTCAAAGAATACATTAGGTTTGTAGGTATCGATACACACGTTTATTATGAAAAGATATTAACCTGAATTTTTTTATTAAGTTATCTAGATGTAGAATTTGTTTATGATTTTGAACCAGAAATCCTCAATGATTTTATAGTACATTTGGAGAAATTAAACGAAGAACCTCGTGTGGAAAAGAATGCGGTTTTACTCACATTCTCCCCGACTTCTCGAGTGAAGGTTAGCGAATTTCATTTTTTCCGTCTTTGAATTTTTTCTATTTAAATGGAGTTCTTGAAAGAGTTAAATGATATTGGTGAATGCAAGTTTAAAGAGTATAAGAAGTTGAATGAATTAGAAGAAAAAAAGAAGTACAAAATCATTGAATTTGGAGAAAAATGAAAGATAAATTCGGGTTTTACAATAATTACCGAGTTGGAATATTGTAAAGTACACTTACCGAACAGATTTTTGACTGTTTTGGATGAGAAAAAGATTAAAGAATTAAACAAAAATGAAAAATTTACACTTGGTTGTTACTGGAAAGAAGGACTATTAAAGATAAAGAAATTATAACAATTAACTTTGTAGAATAAAGTCTTAACTCTAAAACTTGCAGTCCCTCCCCACGTCATAGTACTGTTTTGATAAACCATAGTTGGTGTCTTTCTTCATAGGAATCACATGGAATATTATCTACAGTAATACGTTTTGTTTCACACAAAAATGTGGCTATATTCTATAAGAAAAAATTCTATAATGCTCTTTAATGAATTGTGTTGATAAATCTTTGATACTCACAAAAAATTCCTAAGAAATTCATCAATTAAGTCTTGATTATCTTGAAAGGACGTATAATATGGGAAAAATGTCATAAAAAAACGATGAAAACTGTTTGTTTATTTTTTACTTTCTTTTCAATATCTTTCGTAATTATATTAAATATGTAATCCCTTACTTTTTTAGTTTTTTGCCGATAGTAAAACACTCCATTAGACGTTTTTTCTGCAAAAGACTTTACAAGTTCTTTGAATTCTGTATCATTTAAGGAAAGTATCGAAGACGGTATCAATTGTTGTTGAAAATAAAACCGGCAATTCACTGAATTCATCTTTGTTGCACTGTTTTAATGCTAGAAATTGTAGAGACTTTGGTGAGTTCATGCTGTTTATTTAGTAGAAAAGTTTTTTATTAAAGTACAGTATGTTTTTAGTAAAAAATGTTTTAAATTGATTAAATTTTATTAAACATTTCGAAGATTTTTCCTTTATTCGTAGCAGATTTGACAACATTTTACAAAGCACAGCTTAAGAAAGTAGAAGCCAAACAGCTGTAGATTTGGTTAATTTTTCATTCCACAGAGTAGATAGTAATGTACCGATCGCTTTTGGAGACGAACGACTGTAGATTCGGTTAATTTTTCATTGAGATTTGCTGTGTTATTTCTCAGCTTCCTTTATGGTACATTGAACAGTTATTTTTACATTGCTTTTTCGGTTGGCTCCGAAAGTGCGCCAGGAACCCCATATTATTATCTACTTATATATATATATATATATATATATATATAATATATATATATATATATTATATATAATATATATATACTTATATATATATATATGTGTGTGTGTGTGTGTGTGTGTGTGTGTGTGTGTGTGTGTGTGTGTGTGTGTGTGTGTGTGTGTGTGTGTGTGTGTGTGTGTGTGTGTGTGTGTGTGTATAAATTACCATTCAAATGTTTTGTATACGTTAGTAAAAGTTGACTGATTGTGTTTTATTGAAAGTTCAGTGGACTGAAAACTATAAAACAGAAACACAGGACGTAAATATACTCAGTAAATGTTTCCAATATTGACAATGCTGAATTATTTAATGCCAAACTGTATCTTGCATTATTCACTTGTTTATATACCCATATTACCGCTGTCCTAGACTTGACTGGATCATGTCAGATTAAATAGGTTTTTATAATTCTAAGAAATTGTTATTACGTTTACTTATTTTATATCATTATTCCTTGTTTGGTAAAATATTACGTGTAGCTACTTGGCTCCATATACTACTTATATCTGCATTTAAACTAAAGAGTAATTAGAATTTAATAACTCTTTTCTCCTTATATTTGAACTCTTTAAATGTTTGTCTACATTTGGTTAATTATTCAGGACATATACATTTTTTAATTTGGTAGTAGTAAAAAACATATATTCGATAATTTTAAATCTAAAAATAAACAATAGTTTAATAATTTCTCTCACAATAACCTCATACATTATATTCTAATTGTAATCAGCAAAGAAATACAGTACTAGTACGTATTTTTCTCTGTTAAATAATTTATTTTTTAAAAAATGTTATGTTGTAAATAATTAAACTAAAACTAAACTGAACCGTGGATGACTGAGTGGTTTACCTCAGAACAGCTTTTGAACCAAATGTTCCAGTGACTGCTGGAGAAACAAAGTATCAGTGTATCTCAGCAAATACTTTAGTGCTGGGGGAGAACGGTTACAGTGCTGAAGTGCAGTTAATGAAGTCAATTCGATGAAAAGTAGATGAACAATCAGAAAGATGTACGCGATTAGCTGAGCTTGAAGATGGAGGGCAAGTCTAGATGAATGAAGCAACCTGGGGAGGATTAGGTGTTGCAGTGGAGCAGGGCCGTCACTGGAAGACCAGGTCCTGCTATTCCAAGGAATCACCCGAGTCAAAGAGGTGCCGAGACTTTGGCTTGATGTAGTAATCCAGCGTCGGGATGCCAAGAGAGCTTCATAAAGTTTTCCAAACATAACAAATGGGTTCTAGATACGAAAGAACATCCCTGTGTTCGAAATGATTCGAGGTATTTCCTGGGGGTAGTGGCCAGGTTGGTTATACTACACAGGGTTTGGGGAAGGTGATGGATGGCCGTTTTATCGAGGTGTAAACGAGCAGCTTGGTAGAGGTTGATATGAGGAGAGAAGAGCGACGATGAATGGAGCAAGAGACATAACAGCAGCCCGGCAAGCCTGGATCCTGGGGTTTGCAGCAACCTTTGTCGAGAGCCGCCTTGTCAGCACTATCCTGACGTACCTTGTCGACGTAGTACATTCGGAGTCTGTCACCCTGGATAGTCAGTTACCCGGATTGGTTTTGGGATACTTTTGAAGTAGTTGTAAAATGTGTTGGTTCAAATTTTGAAATGTTGACTTTTTAAAAATTTTGACTTTTGACCCCGTGAATAAATTTATTGTTTTACTTTTAATTTAGTTTGATATATTTAAATATATTTTTGCAACTTTAACAAGTATTAAATTTTTAAGCAAACATAATGTAATATTTCCATATTTTAAGACTACAGTTAAATAGTAATTATATTCTTTGATCAAGATTTTTGAAATTAAATTTAGAAATAATGTTTAAGAAAATGCAAGACTTTCTATTAAGTATTTCTTGTGTGAATATATTTTTATCCTCGAAATTAGAATAATGTTAAAACTTTGTATCTTTTCCAAAAACAATCAATACTGTGTCAGAGCTCAGGCAATCTTTATCAAAATGGTTTTTTATCATAGGCATTTAGTATTTCGAGAATTCGTTGCTGTTGTCTAAATTTAAGTTGTTTATTTTTAATATCAAATAATATTGTCAAATACAAAATAAATTGTAGGTAATAATCATCATAAATATTAAGTCAGTCATTAGGCACAAAAATCTAGTGATACTTTGTCCAGATTAAATGTACCACGTGACTACTGAAGCGCAACTAAATCTCCCCTGATCTACTTTAAAACCATCGTTGTTTGTAAACTGCCGATGTTAATTGTTTTTTTTAGCCAATGTTGGATAAAAAACAAGAATGAAAAATGCACTAAAGATTATGAAATAGTCCCCTTATTATATAGAAATATTATTATTTTTCTTTTCCTTTCGCAGTGTAACACTAACTAACGTATTATATAAATTTTGTTTGAATACAAGTATTATTTTAGTAATATAGCATCGAAAATTATGTAATATAATTACGAAGATCGAACGTAAAAACACTTACCAATAATCATGAACACCGGACAGGGATTCTACAAACGAAGGGATTCTTTTATAAGAAACGAACAGCCCTGATTTGGGTATTTCCTGAGGGTTGTTTTCGTTGTGTTTGGTAATTTGTTCCATTGTAACATTGTTGAAGTAGTTATTTTTTTAGGAACTGCAGGTTAATGAAGATGGATTATTCTAGTTTGAATTGTACATTATAAAATAAAAACTACAAACGTGTTGAAAGGTACATTCTTCTTACTTAAAAATATTACAACTAGAAGGAATTGGAGTACTCCAGAGTTTTCATAAGCTTCTTTTGTCTCTCTCGCATCTTTAAATAAAAATATTGAAAGAAAAGAAATCCAAAGTAAGCTTGAAATATTATTCATAATATACATCAACTCAACAGGGGAGTTAGGATTTGTATCTTTGCAATTTGAAAAGAAATAATCTACATTTATCCTGAGTAAAAAAAATGAATTATACCGATATATCAGTCTGTTTACTAAACTGTGTTAACCTGTCATCCTAGTAATGTTATATGTTTCATTAAATAATTATTAATCTGTCATCGTGTGGATTGTGCGTACATCTTTTTAACCCTAGAACACTACCGTGCGTAAATTTTACGTGAATGTGTCATGTTTATAGTCACACCTACTCTCCCCCAAAATCTTCCGGTTTATACTTTGGCCAGTGCTTTTACTGATCAATGGTCGTTCGTGCTCCGAAGTGTGAGGGTATGTGTAGTTCTTTTTCTTATCTCAATATTGATTTCCATTTAAGCCCTGTGTCAATTTTACGTAGCGGAAGTAATGCTTGATAAACAAAATAACGTATATTTTACGTATAAGTGTGTATAGTAAACTAAGTAACTAAACCTATTTTATATTGTTTTTTGGTAAATAAAAGTCTTGGAGTTAGTAGACAATTTGTAGGCTTTTTGGAAAGGATGAGTTTCTATGGCATTGTAGATATGAAGATAAGGTTAGGAAAAACACCATGTATCACACATGCACGCATTACACACACACGCACACTCGCTTAAACACCCGCATCATCACCTTAAGTAAGCAAATAGGCAAGAATATACACAATCACAATACACAGCCATGAAAATAAACCTGTTTACATTAACTAAAACACAAAAATAAACATGACACGTAAAATTTACGTATCAGTAGTAACAAAGGTATACCAAAACACGGTAGTGTTCTAGGGTTAAAGGACTTAAAATAAGATAACAGGCACACTTTAATAAATGTAAATACGTTTAACTAAACAGCATTTTTAATAAAAAAATTAAGGCAGTTGCGGGACTGGTTGGACAGAAGTGAATTCCTTCTTGTGATGCGCTGTGAATATAAATTTTGAAAAATTAAGTTTGCTAATTATTCAATACCTATTTTTTTAATTTTGAAATTATATAAGATGCTAAGTATTTTAATTAAAAAGTTTTTCAATTAACGTTAAACATATTATGTCATACTTTTTATATTTCATTTAATAGAATGACCTCTGACTTGTGAATATTAAAGGAATATCAATTTATACATTTTCATTATAATTGTTTACATTAGTATCTATAAATTATTGGTATCAATTTTACAATCTTGTATTTCCGAAAGAATTACTGGATTTATGAAAACTGCAATAACAAATTAGAATTCTAGAATAAAATCTAGAAATTATGTGTTAACTCTTATTAGGTTAATTAATGGTTTTTACGTTTCTTCAGCGAATTTTATATGATATTCTGTTTATAATTTATGTATTTTTTTTAATCAATCGTAAAAGATTAAGATTAGGCCCAAAGTAGTTGAGTAAACTTTATAATTATAATCCACAGAAAGAAATATTTTTCTGCCCGGATTAAATAAACGCTAAGACTTTTTTGTTACAAAAGATGTAATCAATTTTTTTTTATAATTCTTTTCCAGAAATCATGTCAGGACGAACCTAGTAGTGAACTGTAAGAACGAACATAGTGACGTTGCCTGACGCGAAACGAAGTTTTTCCCCGTGCATAGCATACATCCATAATCCGCCAAAAGAAGTAGTCATTTCTAAAGTTGATAGTTGTACTAAGACTTATCTCTCTATTCCAACGCGTGTCATTGCACAAACCCCGAAGTTTTATCGTCTGTAAAATAGTTATCGTCGGTTATAATGGGCATATTAAGCGATAATCGATATAAACACACGCCTCGCTTTTAAGACAATAACCGATTGGGTTTGTTTTTCATTAATTTTCTGCTTAGAACTTGATTAAATATTTCTTAAAAAATTGCTATTTTAAAACATTGTATGTGTAAACTTTTACTTACTTTGTATGGCCATTATAAAACTATAGCTATAGCATTTTCATGAATTATAGTCTTTCATTTCCCTCTTGTTTACATAAAAATATTACTGCTGCCCTAGATTTGACTGTATCATATCAGATTATATTAGTTTTTATAATAAAAAAAACTGTTTTACGTTTACTTCGTTTAAAATATAGACCTATAGCTAATTTTTCAATCCCTCCCTTTAAATGTGATTTAGTAAAAAAAGTTTAAACTGTCGGAAAATCACTATCGCATAATTTCATTGGAAAATAAGCCTGAAAATGACATATCATTTGACAACAACGTTCACATTATATGTGACAGCACTTGTCTGGTAGTACTAAAAGTGACAACGTTGTGACAACTAAAGTGCGGTACAGACTGGACGATTTGTGAACGTGGTCCTACTTCCAAGTACAGGGATAATTCTGGCCGTAAAGTTGGTACAAGTTTACACCACAGCCCACTAAGAACACACTTATGGTAAGTATAAAACAAGCCATCTACGTTCTACCTGATAATTTGAATACTATTATTTCAGCACTTCACATGGAGACCGAATTATTAATACGCTGTAGATTTTAACTTTTAACTACCGTCACCTTCTAAACACCAAAAGAAAAATATACCTTTTCTAAGGGTAAGTGTTCATATACAGTGTTATTATCCTCCCCCCCCCTTAACATCCAACTAAGTGAGAGATGAAGAGGGAAGAATGAACTCTCAAATTCACATGTTTAAATTATGACAAAAATTGTTATTAACCAAAAATGACGATTGTTGTTTCCTCATGAAGTGAGGGTATTGTTCTTGCTCCAATACTTCAAAGTTCACGCATGCGCACGAGACTCACGTGGACCGCATGACCCCGTGACTGACCTACTTCTACACTCTGGGATTCTAGAATCCACCCTAAACTGGGTAGCTTAAAGTTATTTGCTTAAATTTCAATAACAACGTTCCAAACCCTCTTGAATTTTTCTGTCTTTATTTCAGTACAATTTCATTTTGAATGGAGTTGCCCATTCAAGTTTTATACATATTATATTTTATTCAACTTAAAATTCGGAAATCATTATTACGTACTAATGTTAATTCTCGATACGTTAATGAATTAAACATATATTATATTCAGTAATTCCGATATTATTATATTATTAATTTGTATGGTATTTGAGCAGTAAAGCTTTAGTTTTAATTTTTGTTTATTTGTAACAAACCCTTGTTTACAACTTATTGACAGAATAATGTTTTTTATTAATTTTATTTATTTAGTAGAGTCTACAGTTTATTATAGCAAAAAGATAGGAGTTTGTTTTTCAATTCCTTACTTACTATATAATAACAATAACTGTTTATTAAAATGTAACGCCTCGTGTTTTGTCATATTGTAATATTGCAATGTAAAAATGTAATATTGGTATTTTATCGTCTTTAATATTTTAATATTCGGTTGATATGGACTTTCCCAAAGTATGTTTGTGGGATATCTCTAACTTAAATACTGTAAAGGTAATCTATGTCCGTCCGTGTGAAACGGATTTATCACTCTATAGCTTTAGTAATGTGATATCTGTTTGACTAACTTCTGTCATAAATTTACTTAACAAATAATTTAGATACTTTAAAATCTTTACTTACTTTTCTGTAATAATAGTACTTATTCAGTTATTACGGATATTCGTTAACTTGGTTTCTGTGACATAATAACTATAACAGTCAATAATTTCGGTATCTTTATATATTATCCTTTATTATAAAGGTTAGTGTAGCCATATGGTGTTCAGTGTGTTCAGTCCTCATATAAAGTGTTAGTTTGTTAATGTATTATCTAGGATGATACGGATTAACTTTAATTTCGGATGTCACTCATTTATGTTCATGTAAAATACATGTAACATAAACTTAATAATTTTGGTGATTTGACTTATTTACTTTATAATAAGTCTACGTCCGTTTAAGGACCCTCCAGAACTTGATATATACATGATATTATAAAAGTTTCTGTACTGATAATAATAAATTGTGTAATGTAGATCAACCTGTATAAAAATTGGGAACCTTTTATACCTTCCATGTGTTAACTGTACCTATTATTCTATAACTATTGTTATATTGCTTAGCAGTCGTACATAGGTTAATGTGTAAGAGGTTTAAATTCTAATATCATTTCGTCGGTAGCTGAAGTTTTAATGGAATATCTCTGTGTTCAGATAGTCTTAGTGCCAAAACCTTGTTTAATAACATTTATATTACTCTATTGTAATTCTATCAGTTTTATATCGCGGTTTTGCTATTTCCAGGTCTTCCTAAACCTGGCTTACTAATACTAAACCATACATTGGAAACCCTACTGACTAATAAATTGAAAAAAATATTATTCACACGTTGACCCAAAGTTTAAATTCAGACTCCGATAACGACTAATGCATCTGATCCAGCTAGCCATCATGGTGTGTCTAAATTTCAAAGTAGTTTAAGTTTATATATTTAGTCGTTATATGTGTGTGAATGTTTAAGGAAGTTTTAACAAAGAACTATATTTTCCTGTGTTTTAGTGTGCTACCTGAAGTGTACCATTGTCAATGCTAAAATGTTTATGTTTTCTGTTTTGCTCATAACAGAAAGTTTCCATTTATGTGTTGTAGAATATTGTGTCGAAACCTATTCTGACAATTATTTCAATTGACCCTGTTGACTTTTTACTTTTTTACTATCAAGTACTGACTATTTTTATGTTTTATTTCTTTCATGCTTTAAATTAAAAGTAGAATGGTCAAATAATTATTACATTGTAAGATTTATATTTACCAAATTTTAATAAATTTTAGAAAAAAAATGTTATAAATAGAATCTGATTCCCTATATGTAAATTGCACTTTATATAAAATAGGATACACATGTTAAGGTCGTATTTAAATTACAATCTTACAAAAAGTATATTTTCCTTACAAATCTTAGTAGTTTCTACAATTAAATAAGATAGGTATTTACATTTTTTTCTCCGTTAAATAAATGGCATAGTCTATGCATGAAACACCACCCCTTGAATAAAATCAAACCTTCATTGATTGACAACGTCAATGGTATTATAATTTTTTTTATTTTTTAACTAAAAAAAATTAATATGACATTTTGTTACACTATAAATAACTTATTAGTACATTGCATCTTTGTAAATTACATCGTTATGTATGGTTTTTAAATTTTAAACAAGGAATAAATCTATATTTTATTTTATATGTTATAATTTGTAATTATATAATATAAGATAAAGAATAATGTTTTAAATTATATTATACATAGAAATTGCTAGAGTAAATTTCAAAAGCTGGCTTGTATTACAATTTTAAGTTGTAGTGCAAAAAACATGCTGAGCTGAAGGTCTGAGATAAAGTCTAGCTTTATTCTGTGTTATATACTTCCAAATGCATGGTACGTGTATATCCAAGAAATTCCTAGGACGATTCTTGTACTAAACTGGTTCCGTCTTTATTCGTTATTATCGCTACAAGACAGTCAGTAAAGTAAGATGTGTTTAAATTCGTCAAAATTACAACTTGAGCAAGTATAAAGTGCTTAGCTCTTAAACTGTTATATTAAAGTGTTTTAGGAGGATTGAAATACATTTATTCCTTATTAATTAATAATTGTAATAAATGTAATAATTGTTCCTACCATGTAATATGAAATTATATTTTTACTAGATAATAATAAAAAAATTTTAGGATACTTCAAAAAGTACATTTATTAGTACAATTTAAAAGTACATTTAAAGCAGTACGTTTAAGTAAATCTAAAATTACATTACTTTAGTGGTTAACTAAAGTAAATGCTCTCTTTTTTAGAATGCTATTAATCAACAGACTAAAGTAAGTTCGCTTTTACGTCATACATAGTATGCATCCTAATTGTTATGGGTAATTCAGTCCGGAGAGTTGACGTCACGTTTCTTGTTTATTGTAGGTCGAAACCATATGTTACACCAACCTTACGGACTTAAATATCCCCCAAATTTACAACCTTGGTCACGTACTGGCCTGTCCAACTTCGCAAATCGAGGGTGAATACTAAGCGTTTATACATTCAGGGTTGTGTTGTAGTAGATTTAAAATGTTCGTACAACATAGGCTAGATTCTGCCATTTCTTTTCTCAATAACCCTAATCATTGTATTAACTGTTCAGTCTCAAATAAAAGTAATTATTGTGTTAACCGTCATGAAATACTTGGGTCATTATAATAATATTAATATTCTAACTCAATATTTGTATAATATACTTCGACTTAAAAATAAGAAAATACAATATATTTTAATTTGTGTGTTTTATTTAGATAAAACATTTTTGTATAACCTATACTCTAAGGATAATTTAAGTTTGAACATTAATATTTCAAAAGAAAAAGTGTTGGGTGGAAAATCTTTATTACTTTTTATCTTTTTTATATCTCCTCTATAAACTAGAACAGTTATTAAATCTTATAAATGTTTGTGATAACGAATTAAAGAGAAAAAACTATAATATAGATGTAAATAAATTATAAATTAACAATAAGTTTGGTAGTGGATGTTACGACTGGTCATCTGATACAAGTATTAAGTTGAATAGTAATTGGTCAAATAACTAAGCATGTGATTTTTACTAATTATCTGGTTGAGACTGAATAGGGTATTCGCATGAGACTACGTTTGATCTTATGAATTTTTTCTCTACAGTCTGATGCATTTAAAATTAACAAAAGACACGTCTAGAGTGTGTGAACTTTTGATTAATACTAAATGTGTATACATAACTAAAATATATAACTAAAATCAACTTACATAACTAAGAACTCATATCACGGTTAAATTATTATTTAACATTATTATAATACATATATTATAATTCTGCGAAAAGATTATGGAGGATGAGGGGATCTCGGATTGCTTGTCACAGGTCGTTCGGGGCATCCTCCTGGAAAAGAAACCCGATCTGGACCGCGAAGTGGCCCAAATCCCTTGACCGAGCGGCTGGATAAGGAGCGAGCCCCACGGGCTTAAGCCAAACTTTAGGCCTAGCCTGAAGTAATGTAATAAACAATCCCAGGTTAGAATCCTAAAGAGTAGAGGAGGTTTTTTAGTGGGTAAACCCGTTTTTAGGGGAGTCTCACACTACAGGATGGCCACCTGCGTGCGTAATTGCATTTTTCCTGCCTCTCCCTAAAAAAATAAATAAATAAATAAAATTATTATAGTACAATTTAATTTTATTACTTTTTCTTATTTTACTAAATATTCTGCTATGTTTTTAACAGTTGTGGCCAGTTAATGTTTTAGAACACTGATTTTGTATTTTGTTTTCGCTTTATTAGCCATACGATTATGTTTTTGTAGGATATATTTGTTTCCCTTTGTAAAAAAGGATATATGTACAGCAATTATGTTAGTAAAGATGAATGGATGTTCCAAATATAGTAAAATCATAGTACTGACATTAGCAAAATCTTGAAAATTTAAGAAAATTTGATTTTTTAAAACTTTTCCTCTGGAAAATGTGGCTCTAAAACCATTCCTTATACAGAACCTTTCAATATTTAATATTATATGTGCATACAATTTCTACAAAGGCGTTTAAAAATTACAAATAACAAAGTCCTAGCGTATATATTCCTTAACATATCAGCATCACAGTTTGGTGCTCTTACACCTTTTACGTTATTTTGTAAGTACTTCTTATATAAATGTAGTAACCCTTCTTCCTAAACTTGAGGATTATTTTGCTACAGTTAATATGCAAGTACTTAGTTATGATAGCTTGTAAATTTTGTTGTAGCTTACAGCCTTTTAAATTTAAGAATCACTCGTGTATAGAACATATTCCCTTTATAATACTCATCTTGGAAGAAAAAACATTTTAATTAATCACACTTAATTTGATATTATCAGATGTTTATTTTTCTGGTGTAATGTATCCTTATTCATTATCGTTATCTTCAAGGACGAGATACGAGCACGACCCATCGTGCACATCTATATAGTTCAATATAGTTATATTGAACTATATAGATGTGCACTATATCAATATAGTTTAAATGTTGCTTAAATCGTTGTAGCTATTTAATCAAATATCATGGAATTTAGAGGGGAAATCAAACTCTTACCTCGAGTCTTTCAAAATCTGTTCAACTTTCCAACTTCACGGTGCTAAAAACTGTTCTGTGAACTTAAGACTATAATGTATCAGAAAATTGGAATACATTTTGTTGACTACTATGACTTAACCCTGGAGTTTTAGAGTGTCATTAAAAAGAATACGCCCATAGAGTCCCTGTGTTATGAAATGGAAATTGAATGAAAAGACATTCGTGACTGCTGGTATTAAAATAAAATTTAAAGAGAGAGAGTACATATTATTATTTAAGAATAATTTGTAAATTGTATCCATCACATAATGCATTACAGTCAAAGTCTATTGGATTCGTTAATAATCCAATAACAGATCTGACACATTGCACAAAGCCCAATAAATGTTTAATTAGAAATGTAGTTTAATAATATAATATAACATTTTAAAACTTAGCGGTTATGGGGTCAAAGTGCACAATGGGTATATTACATGACCTTGGAACGTGAAATTTGACACACCTATTTTTAATCTAAACTTCGATGTACATGTCGTATACCTCAAATTTAGCAACCGACCTGGCGTTTTAACAAATTTTTTAAGCATTGTAACTATGAAGCTTAAAATTTCTTTAAAAAGTACTTTAGGGTCATAGCTTTACTTAATAGTCATTACACAAACCCCATCGAAAGGGATTGAAAAGTTCTCATTGAATTATTTATGTCTATTAACGTTGAATTTATATATTTTTTCAGGTAATTTAGAACTATCGTTTTATTTAAAATATTTTATTAGCTTTTTTAATATGTCATAATATTTTCATATGGTGGGCATATCAAGTCTTAAGTAGTACAAAACATTGATGGAATAATTTTCAACTCGATAACTAACTTATTTTTCAATAGCTGCAGCAGGCTTAGCAGCTACATTGTACAGTGCACTGTTTGCTGATAGATTCGATGAGTTTGTTATTAATCCTTAACTAAAACAAACCTTGGGTTGAGAATTAGCTAAATCATATACTGTACTAACGTGTGTTGTGAGTTTGATAATTTTTTGCTGAAATTCTATAGCTCATGTAAAATATTAACGATATAACAGGACTAGCACAGGTTTACGTAGCAATGGAACTATTTATGAGAATATGTATTTTTATTTAATTTTGTCTCATTCATTAGTGCAAGAAATTTTTATAAGTTTAATAATACTTTCCATGTTTTACAATGAATGCAATGAAGGAACTGTTCAGAAAATATTGTAGTTTGTTGTAGCCAGCTATATAAGAGATAAACAAAACTCTCGTGTAACTAATTATGGTAAAGTGGTACAGCAGGAGCAGGCAGGGAAAGTGGTGGGAGTCTCGAGTTGCTAAGAATATTCCTGGGCCCATTCCTCTGTACAGGAGGACCTGATCAGTGTATAAGTCTATCCCTTAGGTTTAAAATGGTGAAGGGAGAAACATAGAAGAAACAGATTTCTTGGGTAATGTAAACTTCCAGTTTATATGGTTTTTATTATAAATTACTTTTACATTATAATTATTCATAGTGAGTTTTTCTACAACTCTTGTATTCAAATTACATTTGCTTATATGATTTATGTTCGGTTTGTAATAAATTTCTTCCAATTCGTTTTAAACGTGAATCAATTTTAATTATATCCAATTTCACCCCATATTATTCAATTTGCATTATATTAATATTTTATTTTTAGCTTGTTTCAATTTAATTTATATTATACTAAAATTTACGTACTATTTCGTTATTTTACTGGATTATAGCTATGATTGTTAGGTTTAGTAGTATAACGGGTATTAGTATAACTTCTATAGCAGCTACGGCATCAATTTTGTATTAATTATATTATAAATAATGATGCATTTACATATTCGATATTACAGCAACGTCAAATTTATATTTTGTTCCATAATTTTTCCGATTTAGCCAGAACTAGTATGTGAACGTGGTGAAAAGCCAGCTTTTCCAAAGCTGAAAGATTTATTCGTATTAAAAATATGCAATATATTTTGTCATTATGGACATAAAGGAATTTCCAACTATCCAATGAAACTTTCTGATTTTTAATAACAAAATACTATTAACAGAGTTAGGGAAAAGACTGAAAGTTTTCAGTCTGTACGTCTAGGCGATATATCAATACCATAAAGACCTATATACTATAGATTTGAATCAATCTTATGGAAGGAGACAACACTACCTACAAATTTTTATTTAAAAAATAATATGAAACACTACATAACTGCAGTACTGATAACCCAGTATGCAGGTGAACATTTGCTATGAAGACTGTACCCTGCATAATATTTCGGAGCTCCAAATATACATGAATATTTTATTATTTAAAACAAGACACTGTCAAATGTAAGTAAATCTTGGGGTTTTGGGATGTTTCTTTGAATATAGTCATTGATTTTATCTTCCTTTGTACTAATAATTATGATATTGTACGATAGCATATTATCGAACTTATACCATTAAAGACTAAATTGTCAGGATTGTTCATATTAAATGTAATGTGTTTGTTATACTGCATTTTAAATGTGTATTTGCTTTTTAATAAACTATTCGTTCTAAATAAATAAGTAATCACAAGACAGTATTCAAGCAACGGTTGCTAGTACTGATTTAAACAAAGCGCAAAGTCTTAGGCTATAAACCCAGACCTACAATTGTGGCAATACGTCTACAACACACTGACTCGGCAAGTGTTTCCAACTGTGGAATAAATATTCTGCCAGTCTGTATCAGAAAATGGTACTATTCTATGTTATCAGCACATTTATGAAACAGGGCCTAGAATTTCACACTTGTTTAGAGGTAACCGCGCTCCTGGATTTAATTAGATTGGGATTGGTCTTTAATATTTTGTGTTCAACACTGTTTTAAATAGTTTGTTTAGTGGCCATTGTTTGAATGACAAGTTCTACAATCTTTCCAATTGAAATTGAAGCAGGTAAGAAACAAGAATTATTAAAAGTTGAATTAAAACCTGTATATACATTAAAACGGATTTTTAAATCCTTTATGATAATAGTTTAACGAATAAAGTATGCAAAATTTTAGTTTTAAGGTAGACATAGAAGTTTTGAGCAAAAATAAATAAACTTAAGTGTTTAGGAGTTTGGCAAGGTAAAAATCTCAAACACAGTTTATCTTCAATTTGTTTAGGGGTTTATTTTTTATTGTAATTGTGTAATAGATTTATCCCAACTGTTTTCAATCAATGTAAACAACCTTTACTCACCGGCAATTTGATTACTAATAACGCACTGTCGTGTCAGATATCGAATTTCTTCTTACAAAGTCATGGTTAGGTTTGAAAATTTAAATTGATATTAGTGTAAATATTATGGCACAGTCCGACATATCTTTGGATTGCAGAATTTAGTTTTCTATTATTGAAAATTTAAAGGACACTTCTTGGATGATAAACTATTTAGCCTATAGCAAACTCTTACTAACCGTACCACTCGGAGCTTCCCGTATAATAACAGGTGAGTTTTAGCCAACGTCCTTTTAAATGGCATTTTAAGTAGCCCTGTTGATTTCAAAATACATACTTACGATTAACATTTAAAGAAAAGCTTGTCTGAGTTTG
The DNA here is from genome assembly GCF_021130785.1 of Homalodisca vitripennis. Lineage (NCBI taxonomy): Eukaryota > Metazoa > Arthropoda > Insecta > Hemiptera > Cicadellidae > Homalodisca > Homalodisca vitripennis. Next base: position 19,738 of record NW_025782010.1, on the reverse strand, counting down.
TAAAATGGGGTGCGCAATAGTTTTAAAAAACATAATTGAAATTAATCTAGTTTATATTCAAAATCATGATCACCTCTTTATATAACCACAGTTACTATTGAAGTATTAAAAGAGTATATAGTATACACATTTTTTCAGTACATATAGAAATATATAATTTTCTAAAAGTAATTTTCATAGATTTTGTAACTGCATTTTTGGTAAGAATATCGCACCTATAATAAACACATCTTTCTTAGTACAGAAGTCACGTTTTTAAAAGTTTCATGTTTTAATGAAATAAGGTTAAAAGAATTAAACTTATAATATATTATATTTTAGAGTCCATTTCAAAGGACGCAAACAACAATACTAAAATCTTAGAGTGGCCGGACTCGATTTATGACGTTATTATTAAAGTTCTGTATAAGACGAATTGCAAATAGGACTTAAAGATTACTAAGGAATAAAGGTGGAATTTTAATGTGGTTTTATCTTTAGACTTTAAGTGATCTAAAATTTCTCTCTCTCTCTCTCTCTCTCTCTCTCTCTCTCTCTCTCTCTCTCGTCAATTGGTTTCAAGAAATACCGTAGATATAATAAGGAAATGTGTTTGTAGTATTAAGGCATACAGTTATTTAATTTGAGACTTATATCTGAGAATGAGAAAAGCGTAATACGTAAATATATATTTAAAACAAATCCAATAACGTATAATATAATAATAATATAGGGTAAATATAAAATAGTATTTGTTTAAGACGCATAATTGATTAACAGGATTTTAATAGTTAAATATCCTGGAGTTTAATGTTGAATTTAACAAAGCATACCTGATTGGCAAGTCATTTATACATGAATTTAATGTATTCTCATGCCCTGTATTTCGTCAATTCTATTTCTATTGTTCTTTATGAGAACATTTTTCGCTGATATTTGTTTTGTCCTCTTGAGTTTTATAAAACTGCTATGTTAGTTAGTATATAAATTCCAGAACATGTTTTACGACATAATTTGGGGAGTAAATTTTGAATATGGGTTTGTTTTAATACTAAATCAAAAAAACATGTTATTACATTAATAAATGCAATATATATTTTTTAGGAAATCCAACAGTTAAAACGCAAAAACTTTTAGTATATAATTGTATAAACCTTTAGTTTTAATTTAAAATTTTGAAGCTGATACTTTTTGACCTAGTAAGTATTCTCGACACAATAAAATCTACATGAAATGATCTAGTAACTAACATTTCAGGTGTGATAGAAAATTAAATGATAAGTACTCTACCTCTTCAATATACTGTTATTTATACGCGGGAATGACTCTCTTTTAAATACAATTTCAATTAAATTATTTTATATATTTCTGCAAATAATATTTTTCAATCGTAATTTTTATGTTAAAGAGGGTAGTACCAAGTTCAGATCTTGTTTGTTTGATGAAAATATCTTATCATGACATTTTTTTCTTGAACGACTGTCACAGGCAATTGTGCCAACACTCATGAGAATAATGGTGATTAGACAATCTGAATTAGAGTGCATGTGAATGACACTTCTATTGATACAACGATGACGTTATAACTGTAGGGAGCACTAAATAAGCTTTTATATGGCTTCTACCATAGTTTAAAGAGAAAACTAATATTCCGTCAAGGATAAGCGTTAATTATACTTCAAGCGAATATTATACTCCATTAATAAAGTAAAAAATTTATAAATATATCGTGGACGTGCAAAGTGTGGTTATCAATGAATGCAAGTTGTATAGATTGTTTATTCTACACTTAGGTTACAACATAGATAAGAACTAATGGTACGTACATTATTGGTTTATTGCCAATAATGAGTAGATGAGTTGAATGAATTAAAATATTGCACATGACACTTATACCTGTTGATTATATCCATATTAAAATACGTAAAAGTAACAAAATGGCCAATAAAAAACAAAAAAATAAAGTAAAAGTATATAAGGAATAATTTAAATAAAGAGATAATCTTGTAGATACAATTTGTAAATGGAATACTATTATAATAATTCCTTTTGTATTTAATTGCCATTAAATTTTGCAATTATAAAAAGGAGTGAATAATTTTTTTAATTTTTACATATTATAATAATAAAAAATTCTTTACTTATAGTAAACTCTGTGTGATTACTTAATACTCTGGTGATAGTATCCTGAACATCAAATGAAGTATAGCAGTCTAGAAAACATAACCAGTGCGATGTTAGTTAAACGTAAGATATCATGTTAGAAACCTAGCCAACCGAAATAGTGGTACTCTGCAAGAGTGGTCTCATTTTCATAAACATCTCACCGCCCTACAACCTTCTATTTCACTCTACACTCCTGATACGTATTCACGTTATTCATAAAGCCCACACACTACAGTACCACTACATGTAACGTATCAGCACGGTGACTCTGTCAAACCTAATACTCGTTTCTCTGCAATACTAGTTTTATCACCGACCCACAAACCTTTATATCACTCTAATCCCCTGATACGTATTCATGTTATTCATAAAGCATTCCCACTACAGTACCACTGCATGTAACATATCAGCACGGTTCCACTATGAAACCTAATACTCGTTCTCAGCAATACTGGTCTTATGTTTACATAATCTCACTGCCCCAGAACCTTCTATTTCACTCTAATCTCCTGATACGTATTCACGTTATTCATAAAGCATACCCACTGCAGTACCACTACATGTAACATATCAGCACGGCGACTCTGTCAAACCTAATACTCGTTCTGTGCGATATTGGTCTTATGTTTATAAATATCTCAACTCTACACAATTTCTCTTTTTATTTACTCTACTGATACGTATACTTTCTTTAACATACCCACTACAGTATCGCTATATGTAGGTCATCATCTCGGAGACCCAGCCAACCGTAATGCTAGTGTTGTGCAGGAGTGTATTGTTTTGATAAACATCTCACCACGACACAAGCTTCTCTTTCACTATATTCTCCTGATATGTATGCAAGCTTCTTACAAACAGAAGCGTTCAATTTATCCTTAAAATTATATTGATTAATACTCATTTTAAATAGCCTAGATCTTCATGTCCATATTATTATACGCTGCACTAACACAGAAAACTGTACTGATTTTAAATTCTTTTCATATTGTGTTCAAATACTTTTAATACTATTGCAAAATACTCCTTCTAGGTATAAATAATGTAAAATGGAAAAGAGAAGCTAAATTTAAAAATACATTTATCCATTTTCATTAATAATTATTGTAAGTAAGTGATCCACAAGCCAATTTACATTCCATAAGCCCACAACCTGTTTTACCTTGAAATTGAAAGATGAATTTTTCATAATAATGAAATGATTCATCAGACGGTTAGTTTTATTTGAGGTCAAAATTGGTATTTATCAATGAGATAAAACATTAGTAATAAAGATTTTATTCTCAGAACATAGCTTAGAGCATTAATACAAACAGTTTTTTATATGAATACTATTATATTTCACAGACTGAATAGAGACTAAAAATAATTATTTCCTTATTCAAACTTTCTTATTTAATTTAAATTTTTACGAAATATCACTTCTGATAAAACCAGTGAACTATTTCTTTCAGTTTCGTTTATTCAATGTGACAAGTTTGCGTTCCATCCTAGATTATAGCCAAATTATCATTAACAAGGATAAGGGTGCTTTTTAGGATTGAAGCATAATCCATAATGTTATACTTAATATTTTACAACTGATACAACAATCTGCTAAACGCCTTGGATGAAACAGTATTTGAATAATCAAGAATAACATATTATTATTTTAAATAATATTAAGAAATAATCAAGATGGTATATTATGCTGTTTCATGTGCTAGTATAAAAATGATACTGGTACTTTACAGATTGTGGTGGATTTAGACAATAAGCGATAAAAGCCTTGAAAATTGAAGTGATTGTATAACAGTCCTGACACATGTAATTCGGTCTGACATGTTAAAGGATGTGAAAGTTGCGATTAACAATATGTTATGACAGCTTCCGAGCACCAAGGAATCCTTATAAATTGTCTTCCCAAAGGCATTTTTACAAATTGTTTCTTTTAAAACATATGTATATTTTTTAAGCAGGTTCTCTAATTTTGTGTAATAAGTTCGTTTTCTATATGTGACGCATATGTGGTTTCATATATGTTATATATATATATATATATATATATATATATATATAATAAATTACTACTTTTCCAAATCTCAATTAAAGTTATTAACAAAGTTCAATTTTAATTTACTTCTCTTGCAAGCCTGAACCAAATGTAACTTGTATGATTCTATTATGCTCTATTGTTCTTCGAGAATAAGTTATTCAGAATGCTCTGTGTTTCTTTGAATTTAATTTTTTTCTATAAAAAAGACAACAGAATAATTTCAAATCAGATCAGGATAACTATTTCAATAAAACGAACAATAAATTTTGTGCTTACCTCAAAATCACTCGCGGAAAATTTTAAGAAATACGGCGCACTGCAATTAACTTTACTCATGAAAAAACCAGAAGAAGGGCGAAAATTATGAGCGGGCGCTTAAATACTTCTCTTTCAAATCAACTTTGCAGGACATCCGTGGTGCTCTCTCATTGGTCCAGCTGTATCAAACCAGGAGCCAGGAGAACAATACTCGCAACAAGACAGGTTCTAATCAATTCAAGGCAGTCAAACTGCCTTCCTAACAATTTAAAACTACCAGTACTAACTTGCCAAAGGATTACATGTTCGTTTTTACCCTGACATTTCACAATGTAATCTAAAATTAAGTCCCAGTATTTCGATCCCAAAATTTTTATTTAATTTAAGTTTTAATAAAAAATATATCAATGTAGCTTTAAAAACGCTACAATATATATATTACGGTATGTATTTTGTATATATGTATATACATAAATACAGTAAAATGAATTTCCGTTCGTTAGTCTCGCTAAAATTAGAGAACGGCTGAACTGATTTGGCTAATTTTGGTCTTGAAATGTTCGTGGAAGTCTAGGGAAGGTTTAAACGATGAGAAAATATAAAAAAATTGCAAGGAAAATACTAAAAACGACAATTTGATTTTCCCATACAAACGGTTCTTACCTGTCAAACGTCTGATTGATGTTCATGTATCCATAATTAGTTTAACAGCTGTAACATATACAAATGACGACGTGACTCAGTATCATACGTTTACTTACTACTGCATGCAATTTTGGGTAAAAAAAGCTTTCGCCATTATAGGTTAAAATTATTAGTGCAAGAAAACATTAATATCAGATACTGCTTACAATGCCGAGAAGAAAACGACCTAAGTAGACCTAAGAAGGTCGTCGAAGTAGATCGAATGTGCGGCGAGCTACCTCACGCGCTAATCGCACTGATGACCAGCAAGAGACTGATAATGATAACAGTCGTATGGCCGTATTAAGTAAATCAGAATGAAGTGGATAGACAAAGAATGCAACGAGTTCGGGCACATCGATCACAAAGCAGCGAGCCCGGGAAAAGGAAATTGACCGATTCCGCAAAACGCAATGCTCCTGTGAACCTGGAACGAGCAGCATTCTCCTACGATCCAGAAATCGATTATAGTGCCAACAAATACAGTACATCCAAATAACGCTGAATGTTATTATCTTAGATTGTTATTGGTGAATGTTCGTGGTCCGACATTGTTTCAACAATTCAGAACAGTTGATGGCCGTCTGTGTGCTACTTACCGTGAGGCGTGTTACCTATTACAGTTACTCGAGGATGATTTATATTGGGATAATACGCTCAAGGATTTCATCATATCTTCATCACCACATCAAATTCGAACATTATATGCGATTATAATATCCATATGTTTCCCTTCGAATCCGGAAGATTTGTAGATGAAATATAGGGATGACATTTCTGAGGATGTGCTATATAGTGTGCGATGTCAAACTTCGAATCCTACTAATTAATGCGGAAATTTACAATGAGACATTGATCATGATAGAAGATATGTGTTTATTAATGGCAAATAAAGTAATGAAATGAAATGAAATGAAATATTTCTTTATTTGAGGCGAAATTAGGGCCTCATGGCCCTTTCTTACATTTAACCTCATATACAAACTAGAACAAAATATTTTCATTTCTAAATAATAATAAAACTAAATATTGTATTGTAAACATTTTCAATATGAACAAAAAGTACAACTTTATTTAAGAATATAAAATAAAAAATGTATAACGATAAAAAGGTATATAAACATATTTATAATCACATACTCACACGCAAAATAATAACATGTACTTGTATATAATGCATATAAGAAACACAACTCAAACCACTCACACATCTCACACTCAACTCATGCCAGTGCAACCGCAGCGAAGAGACCTATGCCGACCCCGCCCCAACCATCCGCCCCAGATAGTGCTCCCTCAGCGACGCCACGAACCGAGGACGACTCTCCAAGGATGTTATACTACGAGGAAGGGAATTCCACAGACGACATGCCGTTACTACAAAAGACTTGTCATATACAGCAGTTCTGTGCAACGGCATGCGGAGCACAGACGAACCAGAGCGAGTTCTATCCACACCACTTTGAGAGACAAATTGGAAATCGTTTAAGAAATAATTTGGAAAGCCAGAATTTAAAATTGAATGGACCAATGTTAAGATTTTTATTGATCTGAGGTCATTCAACTTCAAAATCTTTGAATTAATATAATAGGGTGTTATATGTTCATCTCTCCTGAGATCAAATGCATATCTCATACAATAATTTTGGGTTCTCTGGAGTTTTTCACCCAAAGCCACAGTCATGTCGTTCATTACACTGTTACAGTAAGAAAAGTGAGGCAGTATGAGTACTTTAACCAACAGTTTTATGTAAAGTGGCAAAAAACCTCTGCAGCTTTTTCAGTGAATGCATTGATGCAAAAACTTTCCTACAGGTCTCTGTCACTGCATCAGTCCAGCTAAGAGTACAGTTTATTGTCAGCCCTAAGTTCCTAACTTTATCGTAATAAGGTAGTACAGTTCCATTCACAGTAACGTTACGTATAGATGTAAAATCGATCAAAGATCGAGAGCGGTAATGAGATATCACAATTGGTTTAGTTTTGTCGCGGTTTAGTTTAAGTCCGTGTTTACTAGTCCAGTCCAGTACATTTTTTATGTCAGAGTTGATCATGGTAATGCCATCATCGATTTGGTGTATGTTAACATGGAGATATATCTGGAGGTCATCGGCATACATGTGGGACTTGCAGTGTACCAGTACCGTGCTCAAGTCACTAACGTACAACACAAACAAGAGAGGCCCAAGTATGGAACCTTGAGGAACACCACACTCAACACTCAGCCAGTCAGATGTTATGTCACCTACTTGTACACACTGCCTTCTGCCAGACAGATAAGACCTCAGCCATTGCAGGACATTTTCTGAAAAACCAATTATTCTCAATTTAGCCAATAGTAGTCTGTAGTTTACACAATCAAAAGCCTTTGAAAAATCAAAGAGTGTCAGTATTGTGCTTAGTTTTTGGTCCATTGCGAATCGTATATCGTCAGTGACTTTCAGTAAAGCAGTTTCAGTACTATGTCCTGTTCGAAATCCGGATTGTAAATAATTTAGAACGTTATTTCGTGTTAAATAATCAGTAATCTGGCAGTGCACAATTTTTTCAAGGCCCTTGGATAGAGCAGGCAGGATACTAATTGGTCTGATTTCTTGGCAAGATGTTGGAACTGAGGTCTTGTTCAATGGGCGGACAATAGCAGACTTCCAAAGTGAAGGGAAAATACCCTGTCTCAGTGACATGTTGAAAATGTATGTGATTATTGGAAGGGTTGCAAAAAGAATGTTTTTTATTAATTGAATTTTTATGCCGTCAGACCCTTCAGCATTACTGCCAATACGGCGAATGGCTTTCAAAACGTCTGATTGTATTACAGGTTTGAAAGTAAATTTGTCATATTCGTGCCGATTGATAGGCATATTTAGAAGTTCTTTAGCATAATCCGTAACTTGGTTTGTATTGACAGTCTGACAACAAGAAACAAAATAGTCATTAAGATCATTTAAGGGTAATTGGATCGGAGGAGAAGCGCGGTCTTTGCCCAAACCAAGTTTTCTAACATTGCGCCACAAATCGCTAGATGACTGTTTCTTTTCAAACAGTTTACGCGTGTATCTCAATCTGGAATTTCGTAGAAGTTGTTTAACTCTATTTCTAATTTGTCGATATTGAACTATTAAAACGGGGTCACTAGCTCGACGAGCTCTCCTATACAGGGAATCACGTTGAGCCATCAAGCTAAGAATTTCACACGTGATCCAAGGCACTGGACGCCGCTTTGTTATGCGTTTGGTAACAACTGGTGCATGTTTATCGTATAGCCCCAGAATGGTGGTGTTAAAAGCTTCAACCATGTCATCGACAGATTGCAATGTCTGTAGATTCTGCCATGGGGTCGAATAAACATCATACATAAAAGAGGCTTCGTCCATACTTTTAAAATCTCTGTATTTAATAAATTTTACTTTTGGCTTTGGAACTTTGACCTTGATAACACAGTACACAAGATCGTGACGTGAAACTGCTGGAATTGGAAGCTGCCCTAGATGCGTCACGTCAAAGGGGTCAGTAACAACTAGAAGGTCCAGAAGGGTGTCTGACTCGGCAGTGTGATGTGTCGGGGCTAGTGGCAGTATAGTCATGTTAGTAGAGTCGAACATTGTTATCAGTTGCCTAGTATTATAATCTGTCTTTTTTAGTAAGTTTGTGTTAAAGTCACCCATGATCAAGACTCGACTGTAGCCAGGCAGGTGGTGTAAGAGAGCATTTTTTAAAGTAGCTCATTTTTAAAGTACTGTCGTATTTGGACCTGACAGCACCCAATATTTTATGTCGATGATTTTTGTTACACATGGTAAAGTACATCTTTATATATTTACACACTACAAAAAATTGTGTATTGACTGCCTTTTGTCCGATATGATAATGATGATAATTTATGTGTTGTATTTAATGTATGCAAAAATGTCATTGTTTATCATGTCTGATTCCAGGTGCTGAATCCAACAAAAAAGTTAGTGCTATGAATTTTTATTCATACAGATTCATGATCCGTGAAGGTGAAGTACAGATAAATCACATTTTGATGTGTCAACGGCTTTTTCATCAGTTTGCAGTTGACATGTATGTCAAAATTGAGACCGAACGATTTACGTAAATCCGTCTAAACCAACAGCAGCTTCGATCTGAAGAGTTCATTCATCTTCGTGATGCTATTAATGCTGATGCAAATGCAGAAAATGTGGGAAAAATGACAATTTTGCCGGCCACTTACAGTAAATTGGAAGACTGCGCCACATGCACGAATACGCGCAAGATGCGATGTCGTATGTTAGAAAATATGGCCGTCCGGACCTATTTAATACATTCACCTGTAACCCACAAAGGATGGAAATTAAGAAAGAATTGCTACACGGCCAAACACCAGTTGATAGGCATAACATCACTGCCAGAGTGTTTAAGCAAAAATAAAAATCTTTAATGAATTTCATTATAAAGCATCGTGTGTATGGCCAAGTACGTTGTTGGATGTACTCTGTTGAGTGGCAAAAGCGTGGCCTGCCACATGCGCATATATTAGTTTGGTTAGTTGATAAATTAAGGCCAGAAGATATTGATTCCACAATTTCAGCCGAGATTCCCGATGAATCACTTGACCCAAAATTGCATGCAGTAGTAAATAAACATATGATACATGGACCTTGCGGAGTTTTCAACAACAACTCAATCTGTATGGTCGACGCCAAGTGTTCTAAGCGATACCCTAGAGCATTGATTGCTGAAACCATCTCGGGAAATAATGGTTACCCGTTGTATCGTCGGCAATCAGTTGAGGACGGTGGGCGATCTGTAATTGTGAAGATAAAAGGACAAAATTTTGATGTAGACAATCGTTGGATTGTGCCGTACTCGCCAATATTGTCCAAAACTTTTGAAAACTCACGTCAATGTGGAATTTTGTAACTCTGTCAAATCGATAAATTACATATGTAAATATGTTAACAAAGGTAGCGAAATGACCAAGAGGTAAGTGTAACGAAGTTCACCGGGTCAGCTAATGTTTAACATAGCATCAATGTTAAATAAACATATTTAAAAAGATTGTGGAAGTGACTTCCGTAAAAATTAATTTTAGGTTATCAATGATGTCAGAGTTTGAAATGTGTGTTATGATCATTGAAAGATATTTATCTCAGTAATGGTCACTCAATCTCGGTTTATGTGGTTTATAGATCTCCAGAAAGCTCGGAAAGCAAATTATTTGAATATCTTGAGAATTTTCTAGTAGAGTTAACATAAAAAAATCGACAATTTCTGATAGCTGGAGATTTAAATATTAACGTATTGAATCGGAGTTGTAGCCAAACCAGAAAGTTCCGAGATTTACTGGCTAGCTTCAATCTGGGATGGTTGGTGAATTCACCTACGAGAGTGTTTGGTGGTTCTCAGACAGCTATAGATAACGTTGTGTTGTGACCGACATACCCGGGACGTTCGTGTCCGTTGTAGCCACTGCCATATCTGACCATGATGCGCAATTAATCAAAATCAGTCAACAGGTTAAAAAAACACAAGACGTCACTATATATAGAAGAGATACACGTCCTTCTAACATTAACCTGTTAAACAAAACGGTTGAATCGAGAACTTTGGCAATTCAAAAAAACCCAAAACTCGTCGGAAATGTTCGATTATTAAATTGATTGCTTCCTTTACAATCACAATGTATACTGTCCATTAAAAAAAAATTAATTATAAAGAGAAAAGAAAAACTAATTGGATTACTGCAGGAATAATTGTTTCTAGAAATAATTTACGGTTGTATTGGGAACAATCAAAACTATCAACAAGTGTAGAATTCAAAAATTTTGTAAAAAAGTATAAATTAATTTATCGAAAGGTTATTAAAGCGGCCAAAGCCTATGAATTTAATAAAGCAATTAAGGTAACAAAAAATGTGCAAAAAACCGCTTGGGGTATAATTAATAAGCACAAAACTAAGGCACCCAATAAACCTATAGAAATTGAAATCAATCGGGAAATTATTAAGGACCATTCAGATGTGGCAAACATTTTTAATGACTTTTTTTTCTAATGTTTCAAATCAAAATCTTAGCTGTTCTTTTGAAACGAGTCAAACACCAAGTCCCGTCATGTCAATGGCGTTAACTCCTGTAACAGAGGAGGAAGTGGCTGGCGTGATGCGTTCTCTAAGGGAGTCGAAGTCAACTGACGTAAATGGCGTGTCGACATGGCTTTTCAAGCAATGTTACATGCCTCTGCTGAAACCACTGACAATGATAATCAATACATCTTTCCAAGAAGGCATGTTTCCTACGGCACTGAAAAGAGCTGTAGTAATTCCAACTTTTAAGAAACATGATCCGTTGAAAGTAAATAATTATCGGCCAATCTCAATCCTACCAGTGCTAAGTAAGGTTTTTGAAAAACTTTTCTTAAGTAGGATGCTAAATTTTTTTGAGAAAAATAATATATTATCTCCAAATCAGTTTGGCTTTAGGCGAGGTAAATCCACAACCGATGCAATCACGCACTTAATTGAGTTGATTGTTGATAGCTTGGACAATAAAACAGTAACGCTCAGCGTTTTCCTTGACTTGACTAAGGCTTTCGATTGTGTGGATCACACCATTCTACTCAACAAATTGCACAGTAACGGTATTAGAGGTTTGCCGCTAAAGTGGCTTCAGTCATACCTCTCCGATAGAAAACAACAAGTATCAGTTCAAAATTCATTTTCACGTACAACCAGTCTTAGATATGGGGTCCCTCAGGGATGCATCCTCGGACCAGTTTTGTTCCTGGTGTACGTAAACAATTTGAATTCAAAGATTCATAAAGGACACATAGTCCAATATGCAGATGACACGACTCTCTCTTTCACATGCAAGTCAAAATTTCAAGTTGAAATTCAAGCTTACGAAGAATTAAATGTATGTACACAATACTTTGAAAACATAAACTTGAAACTTAATTGTTCGAAAACAAATTACATGGTTTTTGGTGGAAGCACTGCACCATTTCAGTACAGACCTACTGTGATGTTGGACGACAAGGTCCTGGATGAAGTTGACTGTACGAAACTCCTGGGAATATACCTCGATAGAGGGTTGACTTGGAGGAACCATGTGGACAGTGTTTGTGCGAAACTATCAAGTAATAATTATCTCTTGAGAGGTCTTGCCGAATACTGTTCAGATCAAATAATGAAAATTGCATATTACGGTTTGGTCCACCCACATTTATCCTATTGTGGGGTGGCTGTTCAAATGGCGACTTCCACAGACTTTTTGTCTTACAGAAGAGAGCTATTAGAATTATTGCTAAATTAAACTTTAGAGAGTCGTGTAGAAATTCATTTAGGGAGCTCAAAATACTAACATTGCCATGTTTGTATATACTAGAGACTACTGTACATTGTCGGTTTAAGAGCCAAATGGTTCGAGGTCGTGACATTCACAACTACGATACGAGGTATCGAGAAAATGTCAGACCTGCTCAGCATAGATTGAGAAGATACGAGCAACTTCCTTCTCAAGCCGGCATAAAGTTTCTAAATGGGCTCCCTGAAGAAATAAAATCAATAAATGATCTAAATCGGTTCAAAATTACATTGCGACACTTTTTAGTGTCTCATTCTTTTTATACAGTTGGTGAATTCATGGACCATCTCACTAGCTCCAATGTGCGGTAGTACAAGGGCGCTGACATCCAAAGTTATTTTTATTATATATTAATTTTACTGCTTGACAACTTTTATTGTTAACTAAAATCGATATTGTTTACAATATTTTAAAAATTAAATCGTTAGCTTAAGACATTTCATTATTTTAATGAATATACAATTATTATTATGTGACGCATGCTATGCAATGTTAAAATTGTTTCTGGCAATAAAGTATATTGTATTGTATTGTATTGTATTGTATTGTATATTACCACCAATATACCAACCAGAAAATAAATTAACTTTCTTTTTTAATTAATAAGGAATTAAAAACCTAAAGGCATACAGTAAAAAGGTTTTCAAGATCACTAATTATGTAAATTATAGATACAAATTATTTTAATTATAGTCCCTAAGATTTTAGTGGTTGCCTTAGCATTATCTAAGGCGAAATTAGTGAAACCATAGTTTCACAAATACTGTCTCTGAATTATACGTTTGTTCACTCGTTTATGTAGTCTTTTTGCCTTCGTAACCTCTTTATTTTTAAGGTAATGGTTAAACGTACGAAGAGACCATATTATTACTAGCTCGAAAGTAAACTACTGAATGGCGATATTGCATTTACGCGCGAGGCGAATCCAAGTGTAGAAAATGCTATTGAGCCACGCCATAGAACTTTCTAGACATTTATTGGACGATACTTTTCATCACGATGGAAACCCACAAAAGATCTTTTAAGTGTTATCTGACTTTTCACAGTTTAGTAATTATTCATAATAGTTGCACTATATTACAATTATTAATTTGAACTATGTTTATTGATATTGAAACACAGGAAGTAAAATAAACATTTAATTAGATAGTTTATTTTATTTTAAATTAAACAAACAAAAGCTAATCCGAAAAAATTAAAACATTGTATGAAATAAAAATGAAAAGGTGTCGTACAATATGCTACCATAAAAACATTTAGTTTCACACAACAAGAGATAGTGAGTGCATAAAACAGCCTTAAGATATTTACAGTATCTTAATCACTGCACATTTCCAACTCCAGAGTCATTTAGTTCTTCATGTTCAGGTTGAGCACTTTTAGTAAAAAGGGATTCAAAAAAATCTTTACTTTCATCTTTGAGGTATGGATAAAGATCTATTACATCCTTGATTTTGGTTTTTTTCAAGAAACCTTCTGGATCTATATCTAGAGTCAAAACAACTGTAATAGGCATATTAGCTGTCATAAACTGAAAAGGCTCATACATAGGGTGGTAGCTCTTTGATGCTGCAATAGTTCCAGTAGTCTTATACACCAGCACGCAGTAGGTATGTATTTTGAAGGGAGTGCTTTTCTTAAATGGTGTTTTTAAGAAATGTTGAGTTAAACCTTTCTCCAAGTCAAAAATAATTGTAGAGTCATGAATAAGTTCAAATGGCGATGGGTTTAGCTCGGCATAAAACAATGTTTGACAAGTATGGGTGTATAGTTTCTATCTCTTGTTTACCTCTCAGCCTAGATTTCATCACACCAAAGTTTCGGTCGCACTAGCCAAATGAGTGCCCGCGAACAGGAAATAATTGAAGCACTTCAAGGTTGTAAGTTTTGGATATCCAAGAACAAAATTCCATGACTGTCATATTTTTATTCTGTCCACCAGCAGCGTCGCTGAAAAGCACAACTTTCTTCGAGTTGGAATACTTTTAAATCTTATTTTTAATAAAATTGAATAAAATTGAAGTGACAGTATTAAGGCCTTTTTTGCTTGAGATTCTAGAAATGTGTAAAATTTAGCAGAGTCATCATTATGACAATGTGCATTAAATACATATAACCACACTTAATCGTTTATAACACTGTTTACAAACATTAAGTTTGGGCAGTGGCAAATGTTTCGCATTGTCAAATTCTATAACTAGATGTTCTGTGTCTTCAGATTTAGACAAAGCAATATATTAATTTTTTAATACCTTGTGTTTTTCTGCCTTTCTCTTGTAAACCATATACATGGGACAACATTGATCGTTGTTATTCTACTCAAGCTTGATTTCACACTCCTTACAGTAATCACAGATATCTGATTTATGTCTCTTGAACGCATAGTTAGTTTTTCTAAAGAACTTAAATTAGGTCTTATATGCCATACTTAACTGTTGACCCGTATTTTCAGTAAAATATTTTCCAAAAGATTTGTTTTATATTTAAGTCAGGATTTTCAAAATATACACGATTGGACTTAGTATAATGACTGGGTTTGTTAGGTATACTCTATAAGTGATCTAAAGCTAAGGCCCAAACATCACAGCTGATCTTATTGTGGCTTTCATGTTTTCCTCTTTTTTCTTCAAAAGTGTGTCCCTTAACTACTTTTTCTTGCATAACCCTGATCCTTTTAACAGAGATTTTAAACAGGCTTGTAATTAATGACCGACAAACAGGTTTTACAATACCAGCATCATTTAAGGTGTTATCCCAAGTTAATTGCCTATGAACCTTAGCATTTAGTAATTTTCTTGACTTATCGGCAGCATGTAACTTCATACAGCCTGCAAGAAAGTTATCTTGAGATTCCTTTATTTGCCCATTGTAAAAGGAGTTGTAGATATGTTTTTGTTGTAGACTATCAATTCTTTCAAAACACTTTTTATTGCAACAAGATTTTACAATAGAAAAGTCTTTGGCGGCTACAGGTTTCTTACTGTTAAGTGTTCAAACTTTGCTCCTTTTTTGGTGGATGAAGCCAATACTGTGTCCATATTGTTAGTGTAACAAAACAAAATATATTTTCAGTCCAGTAAACAATCCACTCACATAAAAATACAGTTAAATCACATACTTAACCTCACATTTAACTTCAAAACAGCACAGAATACAACAATGACTAGTACACATTGGTTCTATGAAAGAAGGGCCTATAAAATAATTTCGTAAAACACGTGTACCAACCTTATGAAACAAGATAATGACAAGAATTTTTGTACACATGTATATCAAAGTATGGAGAATCCAATTTTAAATTCTCCCAAAAAAGGGCCTCTACTCCTATAGGCCCTTATTGCACCTACAGCCTCATTTACTTCGACTCTTTAGGTTTATAGGCCCTTTTTGCAAATAACAAGCTAAATATTGTTCTCTTAAAAAAGTGCCTATGGCATATTGTTTGTTTTACTTTTTTCCAATATTTAAATATGTGTAAGTATTTAAAAGATTATATAAATAATAATTGTAATGAATTGATTAATATACACACTAACAACACAGTTTTCAACAATTTGCTGAATTTTATTAGAAAAGTGGCAGAACTTTGAAGCTCTATATCTCAAAACACAAATTTGAACGAGATGCCCTTATTGCACCTACAGCCTCAAATTCATTTTGGTTTTAAAATAGGTTGTTTGAACGTAGGACATACAAAAATAGTACAAATGTGCTTAAAAATTAAAAAATGTCCGACATAATGCAAAAGTGCTGCAAAAGGCCTTTCGTTTTTCAGGAAAGCTTATTCTCGAGAAATTAATAATAAAGTAATAGATACGAAGGGAAATACAGCATTTATTTTGTTTTATCATTTTTACGACAAAATTCATTAGTCTTCATTTGGCCAAACCAAGAATTTAAATTTGTTATGCAAAGAAAGAGATGTTTACACAAGGCAATTTTTAAAATAAGGAGAGTAATGTTTGGTAAAGGGATGATCAGCTGACAGATAATAAGGAAACGATGGCTTTCCAAGTAATTAGTTGTATTGACAGTCGGTACAATACCATACAGAGTAAATTTTACTATTCTCCTTAAATGATTTTTAAACAGGTTTATACTTAGGTTCTACGTTTATTACTAAGTTGTGCTTTAAAATTATTGTCATATCAGTAAAAAATGAAAATAATTTAGTATTGGGCAGCGTCAATAAATTAAAACAGGAAAAAATATATTAAACGCAGAAATAATATATTGGTAATATATCCTAAAATATTCTAAAGGTCTAACGGCAGGGCTCCAGTGTGGACAGGTATGAAACTAAATCAACAGGATTAGGTTATTTTTATTACAACCGCTTTATCACAATCGTTACCAGCTGAGCAAGGGACGATAATTTCAGACCTTTCTTCTTGCCTTATGTTATATCGATGAAGACAGCGTTGAAGATGGAGTGTGCCCTGCAGTTTACCTTCTTACTCAGCACGTAGTTTGTGTCGTTCATCCAGTTTCAGAGCCGGTATATCTCTTATATCTCCAAAATGTCAAATATTCTACACTTTAAAAACAAATGTATCAAATATGCAAATTTCGGTCAGTATTATTGTTAATTGCAAAATCTATAATATCTTTCTGTCGATAACTAAGGTTTTCAATAGAAGGAATATGTTTTCCAGTTTTGTTTTAATACCAAATATTTATTTAGTGACATTGATAATATTTTTTTTTTAATCTGTCATTTTACGTAGACTAGTTTTTATAATGCCTAGTTGTCTTAAAACCTGCATTACGGAACAATATATACGAGCTCTACTGATTAATACTATTACCTACTTGAATATTTACTGGGTAAGACCAAAACATCAAATTTATATTCCTGATATTTTATTTGCAATACTTTTTTGCTCTTGAAGAATATTTTAAAACCTTTTTAGAAAACTATATCAATTGCCTCCCAAATTTTAGTTCTGTTACGCTTAATATTAGAATTTAATGCTTGATTGGTGAAGTAATTATGCAATTGTAAGGTTTTATCAATATGAAAATTTAGTATATTTAATCAAAAAGGCTAACCCAAAACTAATGTGTATTTCATACACGGACTCATTTTTTGCATCATCTCTCTAAGAAATTAATGATAAATAAATGTTTGATTAACGGGGTCTATTTAAAAAAAAGTAATAGTTTATCAAATGTTTATCCAACATACAGGGCATCTTAATAATTTGAACATTTAAATATAATAAGAATTAAGGTTTGTTCTCAGTTGAATAATTTACATATCGCCAAAATATAAACCCTGTGAAATAAATCGAGCCATTCCTAACTAATGAGTTTAAATATAATACACTTTTTAATAACTTTTCTAACAATTTATTATAACCTAAATGACTTTTAAGTTATTTATCATTCCATATAACATAAAGAGTAAAATGTTACAATATGCCCTACATAGAAATCACCGTAGTAAATTTTCAACAGCTTGGTTGTATAAAACTATGAAATCATAGTGCAAATACATGCAGTGCTGCAGGTCTGAAATAAAATCCAGCTTATCCTGTGTCATATACTTCCAAATTGCATAACACACGTATATCTAGAAGTTTCAAGAGCACTTCTTGTTTTTAAACTTGTTCCCGTTTTATCCGTTATTACTACTCTAGTACATTCAGTAAACTACGATTGGTTTCACTTCGCCTAACTACTGTTGACCTAGTGTGGTGTTCATAGCATATAACTCTCAAGTCAGTATTTCATTGAAACCGTCAAGGTTAAAATATATTCATTAAAATATAATTAAAACAAATTCCTCACCGTTACTAAAAAAAATTTTCTATAAAGTAATAGGTGATAGAATATTAAATATTTGACATTAAATAATATTAAGCCTGTGTAGCAAAAAGTACGTTTTTTCCTTTTCTAAACTACTTTTATTAAAAGATTAAGTTATTTTTTTTATTTCATACGTAGCATGTACCTAATTCTTACGAGTATTTCAATCCGGTAAGTTGGCATCACGTTTCTTGTTTATTGTGGAAAAACCATATGTTGCACCAACCGCTCGGACTGAAATATTCCTTAAGTTTACAACCTTGTCACGTACTGGCCTGTCCAACTCCGGAAATCGAGGGTGAGTACCACGTGTTATGTATTCTGGGCTGTGTTGTAGTAGTTTCAAAATACTCTGTAACATAGGTTTCTTTTATATCTCCCATTGAACGCTAATTTGTTACGTTTATTTTACATCACTTAAGAAATACTTAATTGGGCTACGGAATAAAATATTGCTTTTAAAATCTTTTTCCCCAAATTTAATACCTTATCATTAGTTAGGCTGCATCAAAGACTTTGTGAATTTTAAATTTCACATTATTGCTGCTCTGAATATACAATTAAGATGATAAATCTAAGTTTGGACTATTTACAAGAAAAACTGAAAAAGAATATATTTGTTTAATAATATAGTTTCCCATATTTAAATAACGTGATTAAAATTAAGTTGTACTTACACTAGACTTACATGACACGTTTCATAGGTAATTTAACTATTCATATAATAATATAGGAGTCTTAAAGTAAAATCCACAAATGTTTGCTAGAAAAAAATCATTGTAGAGACGTTTATAGTAACGTAAACAAGCTTTCAATGCTGTTTACAAATATATATATATATATATATATATATATATATATATATATATATATATATATATACAGGTGTACCCCTGTTTTCTTAGTCATCCTGAATATATATTTAATTCAGAAGAAAGCGAAAAGGTCGTTTTAGGACCTTAGTTGCAGACCGAAATTGATGCGATTAGAAGGTTCTGGGCGTCTTGTCTAACGTAAAAAGAACCTACAATATACAGAATACTTTCATGTTAAGTGTACAAGTAACAAAATCCATGCTTGCAAGCCTTTAAGAAATGGCACTTTTTCTGTAGTACTCAGACCAATTTTCGTCATAAGAATCGAGTGAATAAAACGGTAATGGACTTATGCAAACTTTATATATATAATTTGAAAAAGTTCCAAACAAAATTTTAAGTTATAATAAACAGGCTTAAAACGGCCATATCGTTTTGAATCCCATTCATCAAATAAACGTTTTTCCATAAATTTCTATCATAGAAGTTTCGGACGTACTACACAAAACAAAATTTAGTAGGCCATCCTCCAATTTTAAAGTGAGATACACCTCAAAAAGCACAGCACTAAAAATCCTAAACTTATATTACGATCTTAAATATTATGCATGTGATAAATACTTACAGATTCTCTTTCATGTCAA
>NW_025782009.1:0-29741 GCF_021130785.1 Homalodisca vitripennis | reverse complement strand
TTTACAAATTTACAAACTTTGATTCAATTTTCTTCAAATGTCACTCAATCGAACAAATCTAATTAAGAGTCTGATTAAAAGATATTAAAATGAAAATTAAACTAAAAATGTATACTTCTCCAAAAATGGTTTAAATTAACAAAACAAAATAAAAAGTTCTCTTCTCAAAATATTAAAAATTAATATAACACAAAACTTGATATTTAACTTTATGACCAAAATTTAATTCACAATACTTCAAAAAATTGAATTAAATTTTCAGACTCTGAAAGATGGGAAACTTTAGAAATTTTAATTACAGTATTATAAAATAAAAGATATTAACTATACGCTGGTACGGGACTTACTACTTTGAAGATTACGGAGGCAGATCGCATCTTAAAACGCACTAAAAATTTTAATACTTCAAATTGACTTTACCCACGAAAAATAAATTACTCTAAATCTCAACTATTGGGTTAGAGAAAGAACTTCAGCTACTAACTCGACCGCTACACGTACTCCTCAATCGCCAAGACTAGACTAGACTTCTCTCCCTCTCCAGGCTTGCCGGGTCGGAACGTAGACCGATCAGCTGATTACCGGTCCAACTGAACAAACAATGTCCACGCACAGCGTCTAGTTAACAGGAGCCTACTTCCTACCGTGATTCAGCATAAAGAATTAGAACTATGGTACATATTTTCCCTAGCCCGAAGCTGCAATCACGGTAGGAACCTAAACCTTTAAACACTCATCCCGGACTAAGTACAATAATATCCCTCCACATGCACACTTTTAAATAACAATTCTTTTGTACTTATCACTACGTGGAGGCTGTGATGTGTAGTCCGAGGGGTGATGTGGTAGGAGTGTCCGACGTCCAGTGTGGCTCCCCAGGTAGCCATCGCAGAGGGATGTGGTGGGTGAGGAGTCGAGGCAGGTAGCTTCTCCAATGATTGTGCGGCCGGTGCAGTGCGGCGGCCTCGTTGATCTCGTGGTTGGCTGGCTCTGGTTCGCTAATAGCACTGCTACCTGCTCCTCCAATCTAATAACAATTTCAGCCAGCGAGGCATTGAGCTCTTGGAGGACATTCCTTTTACAAAATATTCCCTCCGTATAATTGTATGGCTGTCAGTCTTTCACGGTGTTCTTATTGTACGCCTGCGCCAGTGTCACGAATGTAAACCATTACCAGATGTTGTTAATTACAATACAATCAATTTACAGGATTACAATGGCACAATAATCAATTGTTTACACACAATAAACCTCATATAGTGATAAAAAACAATATTACCCTGTCCTTCTACATTTGAAGGAACAGGGAGGAAATATCACTATTAATACAACTCATTGTATACCAAAAAATATTACCCTGTCCTTCTCTATTGGAAGGAACAGGGACAACAACACCACAACATTACCAAAATTACCCTGTCCTTCTACATTTGAGGGAACAGGGAAGAAATATATCTCATGATATATCACAATACCTCTGTGTATTAATTTCATACACCATTAATGCCATTCTTTGTCCCTGAAAATTACATGGTTTACAACAACACTCCTATCACACACTTACACTGGCATTTTATATTATGACTTCTCATCTTAGCCATACAATTGCTAAAATAAAAACGTCGTCACATCACCCTTTTATATTCCAATATTTATTTGTATTATTATAATAAACTACTGGACTCTCATACTTAACTTGTTTTGTGTTTTGGGCCAAATTAATACATAAATATATAATCAATTCTTGAAGTTAATTTAGAAATAAATTATATTGCCAATTTATTGTTTTTAGACCCATCTTCAATTCCTTTTCGACAATATAATTGTCCTGAAATAAAAACATACTGACCTTTGCCGGGGCGGGGTTAATGTTTATTGAGTTCTAAAATTTCACATTTTGTATTTAAATTTTTAATTTAGAAATATGCATCTTATTATTTGTTAATACTTTATGCACCTTAAAAAAAAGAAAACAAGCTATCTTTATTTTAAAACAAAAAAAAACACATTTTACCAGGATCAATATTTCCTTGTTATTTCCGATAAGCATTTCACATGAAAATATTCAATCATATTGCCCAGTCCTATCTTTACTGCCGTGTCATAAACTCTTTCACTTATCGGGCCCACTTAGTTTTCACTTATCAGAGTCACTTCGCTTTCACTTATCGGGTTCACTTGTAATTAAACTTTACGATACGGACTCTACAAACAAATCCTTTTTACAAGGGGCTGGGCTATTGTGGCTTGGGCACATCCGGACCTTTTTAAAATGTACACAGGAAACTCTCAACAATATTCCTATCTCCTGCTCTCATTGTTATTGACCTTTCATAACCATAATTATTTTTATAACCCCCTTTCAGATTACAAGCCCTGTCCCTAATATTAAATTTCAAAGTGGACCTTCACATTTTCCTAAGATTCTAACAGCGTCGTATTTAAAAGCATTTCCGTCCCTAAAATTTATTTCAAGTATAATTCCTTTTTGAGCAACAGATCCACATGCGCTAGCTCCATTTTATTTTAAAATAATGTTCTTAAAATAAATCAAATATTCCAAACTCACAATATTATTCTAAGTCCTAAGTCTTACTCACTACACAAAATTATGCAGGTTTATACACAATGTTCAAGTTCATACAAGTCTTATACAAGTTACACACACTTTCATGAATTATACAAGTTTATACCAGTTTACAAGTTCTTTCCTGTAAATAACCTGTTGTACAAGTTTATGCTCAAAAATAAATAGCAGATTGGCGCAAATTATGTACCGTTTTTATAGCACATATATTTTAAATTTATATGGAGCAAATACTTTATAAATTAAACAACTCTTCGGAAATACTTGCTTTATTCCGAAATTTAAGTTCACCCAAAAGTTTACAAAGTTTACAAACTTTTGATTCAATTTTCTTCAAATGTCACTCAATCGAACAAATCTAATTAAGAGTCTGATTAAAAGATATTAAAATGAAAATTAAACTAAAAATGTATACTTCTCCAAAAATGGTTTAAATTAACAAAACAAAATAAAAAGTTCTCTTCTCAAAATATTAAAAAATTAATATAACACAAAACTTGATATTTACTTTATGACCAAAATTTAATTCACAATACTTCAAAAAATTGAATTAAATTTTCAGACTCTGAAAGAGGGGAAACTTTAGAAATTTTAATTACAGTATTATAAAATAAAAGATATTAACTAAACGCTGGTACGGGACTTACTACTTTGAAGATTACGGAGGCAGATCGCATCTTAAAACGCACTAAAAATTTTAATACTTCAAATTGACTTTACCCACGAAAAATAAATTACTCTAAATCCCAACTATTGGGTTAGAGAAAGAACTTTAGCTACTAACTCGACCGCTACACGTACTCCTCAATCGCCAAGACTAGACTAGACTTCTCTCCCTCTCCAGGCTTGCCGGGTCGGAACGTAGACCGATCAGCTGATTACCGGTCCAACTGAACAAACAATGTCCACGCACAGCGTCTAGTTAACAGGAGCCTACTTCCTACCGCGATTCAGCATAAAGAATTAGAACTATGGTACAACTTAAGACCTATTTCCACTGTGACCCAATTTAGTTACTGTACAAAGCACTTTACAACGTTTATGCTATTTTGCATCTGAGGCCCATGGGTTGGTATTTAGGAGAATTCAGTGTTTACAAAAACCTATTTTCATAATTCAGAATTTATCATTTAAATCGTTGTTACAACTTAAAAAAAAGAAAATTCTGCTTTCCATTTGGTTAATAAACCATTACAGTCTCGCCATAGAACTTCACCATTATCAACATCAGAAATGAATTCCTTCAATAATCCCAATCACCGATCTTATTTCAAGCAAGGTCCTTATTTATTTGGTTCTCAAAATCTATAACAAACTACCTCCAAACCTAAAGAGTGGGAAACATTCTATAAATGCACGTTTATTAGAAATGCCATAAATTTCCTTAATTCATCTCATCACCTGTACACAATTCCGTTGAAGAATACATCAGTTATTAACAACAGTTACTTATTATTGTATATTTAGTCTAAGCTGTATAAATATATAATACTTATTTTCTTTCTAAGTTATTAGTTTGAGGATCAGATGACAGCTCACGTGCTAAAACAAATGCTTCATGCTAAAAAATTACAAATCTATGTGAATCTGACTAGTAAACTAAAATAAAGAAATAAATTTTTTACTTTTGAGTGGCACTCCATTGCTACACTTCAATGATTTAATAATAAAAGAAGAGGGCTGGTTACAATCCTCGGAAACTTTGTTTCATACTTAATTTGTAAACATTATTATGATATTCAAATGTCAAGATCAAATGTTCTTTCAATTTCTATAATAAATACTCGAATTTCAAGCAGGGACAACAACAAAGTTAATGTCCACTACTCACGTGCCCTAATGTATATTTTCAAATATTATTACATTCGCTAAAATTTTAAAGTACGAGCATGGTGCTTGTATTAGAGCACGGGGGAGGATAGTGTTCTTGCAGACGTTCCAATCTACATTTTAATGATTTGCAGCCCAAAAAACTGTACATTAAAGTATCTGATTTGCGAATACAAACGTTTAACCAAAACGAATATCCTAAAATCAATTTTGTAGTAAAATGGAAAACGCGGGTTACCGATTGATTTTGTTGCTGGAAACAATTTAACTCAAAACATATTAAGAAATGATATTGGTCCATTTGCATGCATTACATCCTTTTTTATGTGGGTAGGAAATTCTGGGACTAAGTAACCAAATAGTTTATATTATAGTCATTACTAACTGATACATTAGAGTGGAATTTCAATTGAATTAGACGGATTCACGATGGAGGAGATTAAACTGTGGACATTTTTCTAAAACAAACAATTGTAAAGCGAGTATAAACACAATATAAATAAACCTTTTAACACTTTTTTGTAAACTTTTATTTATGTTACTATGTAAATTTCGAAATCTGTGATTTTATCTTCAGGTTACTAACTAAGGTTAAGTTATGAAAATAAATAATTAAAACCAATTTGTCATGTTTTAATTTTTTACTACCTTGGTGGCTAAATTTTGTTGTATTTAAATTATTTATTTATGTGTTCAACTCGTATATTGTTTAACGAAGTCTACTAACGAATAATAAAATGTTTTGTTAAGAAAATCTTTCGTCCATTTAATAATATATTATGATTAATTTTGTCACTTTAGTTAGATTTTCCAAAATGTATCTAAAGTAGATAATAAGCAGACTTTTTTGCCTGTGTGTAAAATATCAAGATTGTTTTTCGATGTTAATTGTATGTATGGCCGGTGTGTGATTATTTAAATGGTCTGCATATTTTGAATTTGATGATGTTTTCAATGCCTTTATGTGTTCATTAACATCTAATTTTTGAAAGGATCGGCAGGTTTGTCCAATTATAGTGGGATTGACAATCGTTACAATTTATGGTTTTGTTTGCAGATTTCGAAATGTACATTGTAACAAAAATAAAAGTTTACAAAAAAGTGTGTTAACAGGTTTTTATTTATATTGTGTTATACATATCTTATAGAACACTTTTTCAACGGCTACATCTTGTAACATGGATCAAGGCACTACCAAGCTAGACTAGCCTACAAATACTAAGAGGTTAAAAGAGTTAAAAATACACAACATATCATTGGACATCTCCCCTCTTCAAACAAACAATGTCTTAAAACACTATCTTATCTCCAAAATTCGTAAGTGTCAAAAATAAATTGTAAATCGAAAAGCAGCTACGAAAGCCAAAATTGCTGCGTGAGAGATCGTGGCTAAGTACAGACAAAATATTGAACTTTACAAGAAAAAACATTACATTAAATAAAGCTGGTTATATGATACTCCATTCTGCAATTCTTGCAAATCTCTTATACCCTCAACAACTTTTTTGAATTATTTGAACAATATTGATCGAAGAATAGAAAAATAAAAAATTTTATTAAAGAAAGAAAGAATTGAGAAGAAACATTAATCAACTCATAATGTACTTCAAACTATCCCACAGAACCAGTAATTGATTTAACCACCTGATACAAAATTTAACCCACGTGATTATTAACATATCAAAAATACTATATTTACAGAAAATGAAACAGAACATTCTTAACAAGTGGATGCTGAGAAATCTATAATTTACACACAAACAAATAAGAAATATTATATAATCAAAACTGATACCTGAATAGTGAAACAGTAATGTACAGGTATTTACCTGCAGACAAGCAAAATCAATCAAGATGTGTTAGTCGATATCAAACAATAGAAAAACTTCAGAAAAGTCATAACCTTTAACATCTGAGAACAAAATACAACGACAAAACGTGATTGGCAAAGCATAAAATCAATAAACGACAAAATTGCGAAAATGATTAATTTGGTTATAAGTAAAAGCTGACATAAGGTAACACTCAATTGTAATTTTTAAACCACAAGAACTTTTGATTATACAGATAAAATAGGACAACTTTATTTCTAATAAACAATATTACAAAACTAAATCATGATCCCTACAGAATCTTTTCAAAAAGATATCACAGCAATGCATAAACAAAATTAATCATATTTTTCCCGAATAAACAAGAAAAACATAGAATTAAAAAAATTAATGAAGCCTTCTGCACCAATCCTCAAAGGTTTTCCAAAAATTCACAAAGAAAACTACCCAATAAGAGACCAATAAGTAAATTTATCAAAATGCTCCTTCTTATAAATTTTAGCAAAATACTTGGACACGCAAAAATTAAATGAACATTACAAATTTAAAACTGACAAGACTAAAAAACAGCATTTACCCTAGTAAATCCAAAATTAATGTTATAGGATACTATACCCAACATACAGTAAGTTTGTATTCTTTTGATATAACAAATTTATACACAAGAGTTGTCCCGATCTCAAGAAACAAGCTGCTTATAATTAAAAATAATTTAAACAGAGACAGAACATTTTAAAAATACACAATAAATTGTTAAGAAATACTTGAACTCACAAAAGAAACTCTAAGACAAAAATTACTTTTACATCTTAACAACAATTACTACATACAACATGAAAGGCGGGATTACCAATGGGATCACCACTTATCCCCCGGATTATTGGCTGATAATATTCCCCTTGACAACATAGAAGGACAAATTCAATACTGAAGCAAATAAAAACTCAAACCATCTAACACAAGATAATTTATATTATTACATATATTGTTTGATGTGATATATTATGTCTATTTCCCAGAAGGAAATGAAAGACAAATCAGACATGTTCAAAAATTAACTTAAAGACAACATCCATCATAATCTAAAATTTTAAAACCGATCGAAATTGGAAGAAATAATGCAATAAACTACCTTGTATTTTGACTGATAAACCAAGATCAACAGAAAGGCCACAATTTCAAAATTTTACAGAAAACCGACATACACAGATTTAGTTATTTCCTTCCTCCTCGAAGTCACCCACATCACCGAAAAAATGGCTGCATTCAAATCAATGATCGACAGATTACACACAAATTCCTAATGAAAAAAAGGTTGTGAAGATCTTTTTATAAAGAATTAAGCATTATTAAAATTACATAGCCCAAAATAATGAATATAAACCAAGCCATGATTGATGTATTAATGGAAGAAACTACACAAATAAAGAAAAATAAGAAAGAAAGAAGGAAATAGATAAAATACATTCAAATCAGACTAACGTTGGTACAAACATTGTCACAAAATTAACAAATAATATTTATCAAACAAAGGATATCAATTGGCTTTCAAAACCTCGAACAACCCTTGGACTTCTATATCCAAAAACACAAATAGCAATTCAACAAACCAAGAAATGCAAAAATTTCAACAATAGTTCGAGTATCGACAAATTAAAATTGCAACGATTGTACACATCCCCACTATATTGGGACAAACCGGCCGATCCTTCAAAATTTGAATTTTAATGAACACATAAAGGGCATTGAAAACATGCATCAAAATTCAAAATATGCAGACCATCTTAATATAACACCTGGCCATAACATCACACTAACATCGAAAACAATCTTGGAAATTTATACACACAAAGATTTTTCTAACCAAAAATGTTACTTATTCAAACAAGACTTTTAAACAATATAACATTGCATCACCAAATATACATTAAATACAACAAATTTAGTCCACCAAGGTAGTGAAAAAAACATGAGAAATTGGTTTAAATGATTTATTTTCATAACTTAACCTTAGTTAGTACCTAAAGATGAAATCAGAGATTTAGAAATGTACACTTTAACAAAAATTAAAGTTTACAAAAAAAGTGTTAAAAGGTTTCTTTATATTGTGTTATACATATTTATAAAACCCTTTTCAAGGCTACATCTCTAAACAATTTTAAAAGCATTTTTAACACTGTGATTCATTCATGTTTAATTAAGCATTGTCTTATTACCCTAAGTATTTAAATAAAATAGAAAAATATAGGGAAATGCATTGATGATGAAACAGAATCCAGTTTAAAACGCATGTTCCATACGAGTGCTGAAGCATTGTTGCAGCCTCTCGTTAGAAAATATTTATTGTGTTACAAAATATGAGAGAAATCTTCAAACGATGCGACCTTTCCAGAGTTTAAAAATAAATAAGGATCTGGGGAGCCATTTCCAGATGGCATCTAGTCCACTAATTACCGAATTTTGTACAAATAAATCTGCTTAAGATGATCACACCTAATATTCATACAGAAAGTAATAAAATATTTTTATCAAACTTCATTTTATACTTAGCGTTTCTTCCTTACTATTTTTTTTCGAAACACCCTCAATTGTACGTAAACAAGTAACACTACGAATATAAAAGGGAAGATTATTGTTTTCTACTACTGAATTCGGAAACAATCATTCAACAAGAACACGACTATTATAGAAAATAAGCCATATCTATTGAAAAGAAAGTCTTTGGATCAGGATTGGCCATGTGTAGAGGTTGCTCAAAAAATGTTTGTCAGTACACCTGAAAAATTCGTGTTTGTAAAGTAAAATTCCAATACCGATATGTATTATTAATAAATTTTGACATATAGCAAATCTTATTGTGTTTAGTGACACAATTAGACTTTTCAGTTCTTTCAAACCACCTTTTTTTAAACCTTTTTTGTAGAAAATATAATTCTCTTATTTGAATTTGCCGTCAGATTTGAGCTACGGGATTTAGTTCACCCGCTATCGTTCTTATACTAACATTCTACAACACGGAACAAACGGAACGTTTCGTCTACCGTTATTTTTAATTTTATTCTCCGTTCGGAAGTGGAAAACGTCTAAAATTCTGACTGTTTCCTTTAGCTACATAGGCTAGGCTACGCGTTTACCGAATTTCAAGGTACTAGCAGTTCTCAATTACACATGCGGCTGAATAATATTTAGGCCTATAAATTATCTTTGCTTGTTACACTACAATAATTGGAATTTCCATTTATTTGTATTTATATATTTTAATTTAAATATTTTTAAGGGGTAAAATATATTTTTATTATACGTTTCAGGTTATAAATCGATTAAGTTGTAAACTTTCTTATCAGTCATTGGAAAAGAATATCAGAACTATTGCATATTAATTATATACGTGTACACTTTTAGCATGCAATATTAGTTGCTTTAATCGTTACGAACCGGGCGCTGCGCTGCGCTGCGCTGCGCTGCGGCTGGCCTCCAGCTATTGTAGTTCCTCGATCTGCCGACAGAGCGCTCTGCCGTCGCTCGAAATCCCGTTTTTACAAGAATAAACTTATAAATAAAATAAATGTAAAAGTGATACAATTACATTTTCCTTTTTAAAAAGCGTTGCTAAGCAATAGTGCATAACTATTAATCAATAATTTGTCATATTTAATTATATATTACGCTCTAAAGTTGGCGGTTCTCGCGTGGCTCGCTGCGTGTAATGCTCGCCATATATACACCGACGCGACCACTCTACCCCGGGAAGGACCGATGCATCTAAGTATCACAAACCATGACGATTGACAGCATGTACATGTCAATATACCCTATACTTCAGGTGCAATGTTTGTTCTTCTTTTTGCATTTTTAACACTCTGAAAAATTATTATAGCCTATAAAAATATTTTTTCCTACCGTAATAGTAAATATCAGATTTTTTTTAATTCTTATTCCTTAAGAAGTTGCATATTTTACCTGTTCGAAACCTTAGTATTTTTCCAACTTTACTAACGTTATGACTTTGATGGCGTTTTGTCGCTTAACCGCTGGACGTACGGCAAAAAGTAATTAAACCTTTTTTGTAGAAAATATAATTCTCTTATTTGAATTTGCCGTCAGATTTGAGCTACGGGATTTAGTTCACCCGCTATCGTTCTTATACTAACATTCTACACGGAACAAACGGAACGTTTCGTCTACCGTTATTTTTAATTTTATTCTCCGTTCGGAAGTGGAAAACGTCTAAAATTCTGACTGTTTCCTTTAGCTACATAGGCTAGGCTACGCGTTTACCGAATTTCAAGGTACTAGCAGTTCTCAATTACACATGCGGCTGAATAATATTTAGGCCTATAAATTATCTTTACTTGTTACACTACAATAATTGGAATTTCCATTTATTTGTATTTATATATTTTAATTTAAATATTTTTAAGGGGTAAAATATATTTTTATTATACGTTTCAGGTTATAAATCGATTAAGTTGTAAACTTTCTTATCAGTCATTGGAAAAGAATATCAGAACTATTGCATATTAATTATATACGTGTACACTTTTAGCATGCAATATTAGTTGCTTTAATCGTTACGAACCGGGCGCTGCGCTGCGCTGCGCTGCGCTGCGGCTGGCCTCCAGCTATTGTAGTTCCTCGATCTGCCGACAGAGCGCTCTGCCGTCGCTCGAAATCCCGTTTTTACAAGAATAAACTTA
The DNA here is from genome assembly GCF_021130785.1 of Homalodisca vitripennis. NCBI lineage: Eukaryota > Metazoa > Arthropoda > Insecta > Hemiptera > Cicadellidae > Homalodisca > Homalodisca vitripennis. The sequence goes on along the minus strand of NW_025782009.1, from coordinate 18,795 downwards.
TAAATAAAATAAATGTAAAAGTGATACAATTACATTTTCCTTTTTAAAAAGCGTTGCTAAGCAATAGTGCATAACTATTAATCAATAATTTGTCATATTTAATTATATATTACGCTCTAAAGTTGGCGGTTCTCGCGTGGCTCGCTGCGTGTAATGCTCGCCATATATACACCGACGCGACCACTCTACCCCGGGAAGGACCGATGCATCTAAGTATCACAAACCATGACGATTGACAGCATGTACATGTCAATATACCCTATACTTCAGGTGCAATGTTTGTTCTTCTTTTTGCATTTTTAACACTCTGAAAAATTATTATAGCCTATAAAAATATTTTTTCCTACCGTAATAGTAAATATCAGATTTTTTTTTATTCTTATTCCTTAAGAAGTTGCATATTTTACCTGTTCGAAACCTTAGTATTTTTCCAACTTTACTAACGTTATGACTTTGATGGCGTTTTGTCGCTTAACCGCTGGACGTACGGCAAAAAGTAATTAAACCTTTTTTGTAGAAAATATAATTCTCTTATTTGAATTTGCCGTCAGATTTGAGCTACGGGATTTAGTTCACCCGCTATCGTTCTTATACTAACATTCTACACGGAACAAACGGAACGTTTCGTCTACCGTTATTTTTAATTTTATTCTCCGTTCGGAAGTGGAAAACGTCTAAAATTCTGACTGTTTCCTTTAGCTACATAGGCTAGGCTACGCGTTTACCGAATTTCAAGGTACTAGCAGTTCTCAATTACACATGCGGCTGAATAATATTTAGGCCTATAAATTATCTTTACTTGTTACACTACAATAATTGGAATTTCCATTTATTTGTATTTATATATTTTAATTTAAATATTTTTAAGGGGTAAAATATATTTTTATTATACGTTTCAGGTTATAAATCGATTAAGTTGTAAACTTTCTTATCAGTCATTGGAAAAGAATATCAGAACTATTGCATATTAATTATATACGTGTACACTTTTAGCATGCAATATTAGTTGCTTTAATCGTTACGAACCGGGCGCTGCGCTGCGCTGCGGCTGGCCTCCAGCTATTGTAGTTCCTCGATCTGCCGACAGAGCGCTCTGCCGTCGCTCGAAATCCCGTTTTTACAAGAATAAACTTATAAATAAAATAAATGTAAAAGTGATACAATTACATTTTCCTTTTTAAAAAGCGTTGCTAAGCAATAGTGCATAACTATTAATCAATAATTTGTCATATTTAATTATATATTACGCTCTAAAGTTGGCGGTTCTCGCGTGGCTCGCTGCGTGTAATGCTCGCCATATATACACCGACGCGACCACTCTACCCCGGGAAGGACCGATGCATCTAAGTATCACAAACCATGACGATTGACAGCATGTACATGTCAATATACCCTATACTTCAGGTGCAATGTTTGTTCTTCTTTTTGCATTTTTAACACTCTGAAAAATTATTATAGCCTATAAAAATATTTTTTCCTACCGTAATAGTAAATATCAGATTTTTTTTAATTCTTATTCCTTAAGAAGTTGCATATTTTACCTGTTCGAAACCTTAGTATTTTTCCAACTTTACTAACGTTATGACTTTGATGGCGTTTTGTCGCTTAAACCGCTGGACGTACGGCAAAAAGTAATTAAACCTTTTTTGTAGAAAATATAATTCTCTTATTTGAATTTGCCGTCAGATTTGAGCTACGGGATTTAGTTCACCCGCTATCGTTCTTATACTAACATTCTACACGGAACAAACGGAACGTTTCGTCTACCGTTATTTTTAATTTTATTCTCCGTTCGGAAGTGGAAAACGTCTAAAATTCTGACTGTTTCCTTTAGCTACATAGGCTAGGCTACGCGTTTACCGAATTTCAAGGTACTAGCAGTTCTCAATTACACATGCGGCTGAATAATATTTAGGCCTATAAATTATCTTTACTTGTTACACTACAATAATTGGAATTTCCATTTATTTGTATTTATATATTTTAATTTAAATATTTTTAAGGGGTAAAATATATTTTTATTATACGTTTCAGGTTATAAATCGATTAAGTTGTAAACTTTCTTATCAGTCATTGGAAAAGAATATCAGAACTATTGCATATTAATTATATACGTGTACACTTTTAGCATGCAATATTAGTTGCTTTAATCGTTACGAACCGGGCGCTGCGCTGCGCTGCGGCTGGCCTCCAGCTATTGTAGTTCCTCGATCTGCCGACAGAGCGCTCTGCCGTCGCTCGAAATCCCGTTTTTACAAGAATAAACTTATAAATAAAATAAATGTAAAAGTGATACAATTACATTTTCCTTTTTAAAAAGCGTTGCTAAGCAATAGTGCATAACTATTAATCAATAATTTGTCATATTTAATTATATATTACGCTCTAAAGTTGGCGGTTCTCGCGTGGCTCGCTGCGTGTAATGCTCGCCATATATACACCGACGCGACCACTCTACCCCGGGAAGGACCGATGCATCTAAGTATCACAAACCATGACGATTGACAGCATGTACATGTCAATATACCCTATACTTCAGGTGCAATGTTTGTTCTTCTTTTTGCATTTTTAACACTCTGAAAAATTATTATAGCCTATAAAAATATTTTTTCCTACCGTAATAGTAAATATCAGATTTTTTTTTAATTCTTATTCCTTAAGAAGTTGCATATTTTACCTGTTCGAAACCTTAGTATTTTTCCAACTTTACTAACGTTATGACTTTGATGGCGTTTTGTCGCTTAAACCGCTGGACGTACGGCAAAAAGTAATTAAACCTTTTTTGTAGAAAATATAATTCTCTTATTTGAATTTGCCGTCAGATTTGAGCTACGGGATTTAGTTCACCCGCTATCGTTCTTATACTAACATTCTACACGGAACAAACGGAACGTTTCGTCTACCGTTATTTTTAATTTTATTCTCCGTTCGGAAGTGGAAAACGTCTAAAATTCTGACTGTTTCCTTTAGCTACATAGGCTAGGCTACGCGTTTACCGAATTTCAAGGTACTAGCAGTTCTCAATTACACATGCGGCTGAATAATATTTAGGCCTATAAATTATCTTTACTTGTTACACTACAATAATTGGAATTTCCATTTATTTGTATTTATATATTTTAATTTAAATATTTTTAAGGGGTAAAATATATTTTTATTATACGTTTCAGGTTATAAATCGATTAAGTTGTAAACTTTCTTATCAGTCATTGGAAAAGAATATCAGAACTATTGCATATTAATTATATACGTGTACACTTTTAGCATGCAATATTAGTTGCTTTAATCGTTACGAACCGGGCGCTGCGCTGCGCTGCGGCTGGCCTCCAGCTATTGTAGTTCCTCGATCTGCCGACAGAGCGCTCTGCCGTCGCTCGAAATCCCGTTTTTACAAGAATAAACTTATAAATAAAATAAATGTAAAAGTGATACAATTACATTTTCCTTTTTAAAAAGCGTTGCTAAGCAATAGTGCATAACTATTAATCAATAATTTGTCATATTTAATTATATATTACGCTCTAAAGTTGGCGGTTCTCGCGTGGCTCGCTGCGTGTAATGCTCGCCATATATACACCGACGCGACCACTCTACCCCGGGAAGGACCGATGCATCTAAGTATCACAAACCATGACGATTGACAGCATGTACATGTCAATATACCCTATACTTCAGGTGCAATGTTTGTTCTTCTTTTTGCATTTTTAACACTCTGAAAAATTATTATAGCCTATAAAAATATTTTTTCCTACCGTAATAGTAAATATCAGATTTTTTTTAATTCTTATTCCTTAAGAAGTTGCATATTTTACCTGTTCGAAACCTTAGTATTTTTCCAACTTTACTAACGTTATGACTTTGATGGCGTTTTGTCGCTTAACCGCTGGACGTACGGCAAAAAGTAATTAAACCTTTTTTGTAGAAAATATAATTCTCTTATTTGAATTTGCCGTCAGATTTGAGCTACGGGATTTAGTTCACCCGCTATCGTTCTTATACTAACATTCTACACGGAACAAACGGAACGTTTCGTCTACCGTTATTTTTAATTTTATTCTCCGTTCGGAAGTGGAAAACGTCTAAAATTCTGACTGTTTCCTTTAGCTACATAGGCTAGGCTACGCGTTTACCGAATTTCAAGGTACTAGCAGTTCTCAATTACACATGCGGCTGAATAATATTTAGGCCTATAAATTATCTTTACTTGTTACACTACAATAATTGGAATTTCCATTTATTTGTATTTATATATTTTAATTTAAATATTTTTAAGGGGTAAAATATATTTTTATTATACGTTTCAGGTTATAAATCGATTAAGTTGTAAACTTTCTTATCAGTCATTGGAAAAGAATATCAGAACTATTGCATATTAATTATATACGTGTACACTTTTAGCATGCAATATTAGTTGCTTTAATCGTTACGAACCGGGCGCTGCGCTGCGCTGCGCTGCGGCTGGCCTCCAGCTATTGTAGTTCCTCGATCTGCCGACAGAGCGCTCTGCCGTCGCTCGAAATCCCGTTTTTACAAGAATAAACTTATAAATAAAATAAATGTAAAAGTGATACAATTACATTTTCCTTTTTAAAAAGCGTTGCTAAGCAATAGTGCATAACTATTAATCAATAATTTGTCATATTTAATTATATATTACGCTCTAAAGTTGGCGGTTCTCGCGTGGCTCGCTGCGTGTAATGCTCGCCATATATACACCGACGCGACCACTCTACCCCGGGAAGGACCGATGCATCTAAGTATCACAAACCATGACGATTGACAGCATGTACATGTCAATATACCCTATACTTCAGGTGCAATGTTTGTTCTTCTTTTTGCATTTTTAACACTCTGAAAAATTATTATAGCCTATAAAAATATTTTTTCCTACCGTAATAGTAAATATCAGATTTTTTTTAATTCTTATTCCTTAAGAAGTTGCATATTTTACCTGTTCGAAACCTTAGTATTTTTCCAACTTTACTAACGTTATGACTTTGATGGCGTTTTGTCGCTTAACCGCTGGACGTACGGCAAAAAGTAATTAAACCTTTTTTGTAGAAAATATAATTCTCTTATTTGAATTTGCCGTCAGATTTGAGCTACGGGATTTAGTTCACCCGCTATCGTTCTTATACTAACATTCTACACGGAACAAACGGAACGTTTCGTCTACCGTTATTTTTAATTTTATTCTCCGTTCGGAAGTGGAAAACGTCTAAAATTCTGACTGTTTCCTTTAGCTACATAGGCTAGGCTACGCGTTTACCGAATTTCAAGGTACTAGCAGTTCTCAATTACACATGCGGCTGAATAATATTTAGGCCTATAAATTATCTTTACTTGTTACACTACAATAATTGGAATTTCCATTTATTTGTATTTATATATTTTAATTTAAATATTTTTAAGGGGTAAAATATATTTTTATTATACGTTTCAGGTTATAAATCGATTAAGTTGTAAACTTTCTTATCAGTCATTGGAAAAGAATATCAGAACTATTGCATATTAATTATATACGTGTACACTTTTAGCATGCAATATTAGTTGCTTTAATCGTTACGAACCGGGCGCTGCGCTGCGCTGCGGCTGGCCTCCAGCTATTGTAGTTCCTCGATCTGCCGACAGAGCGCTCTGCCGTCGCTCGAAATCCCGTTTTTACAAGAATAAACTTATAAATAAAATAAATGTAAAAGTGATACAATTACATTTTCCTTTTTAAAAAGCGTTGCTAAGCAATAGTGCATAACTATTAATCAATAATTTGTCATATTTAATTATATATTACGCTCTAAAGTTGGCGGTTCTCGCGTGGCTCGCTGCGTGTAATGCTCGCCATATATACACCGACGCGACCACTCTACCCCGGGAAGGACCGATGCATCTAAGTATCACAAACCATGACGATTGACAGCATGTACATGTCAATATACCCTATACTTCAGGTGCAATGTTTGTTCTTCTTTTTGCATTTTTAACACTCTGAAAAATTATTATAGCCTATAAAAATATTTTTTCCTACCGTAATAGTAAATATCAGATTTTTTTTTATTCTTATTCCTTAAGAAGTTGCATATTTTACCTGTTCGAAACCTTAGTATTTTTCCAACTTTACTAACGTTATGACTTTGATGGCGTTTTGTCGCTTAAACCGCTGGACGTACGGCAAAAAGTAATTAAACCTTTTTTGTAGAAAATATAATTCTCTTATTTGAATTTGCCGTCAGATTTGAGCTACGGGATTTAGTTCACCCGCTATCGTTCTTATACTAACATTCTACACGGAACAAACGGAACGTTTCGTCTACCGTTATTTTTAATTTTATTCTCCGTTCGGAAGTGGAAAACGTCTAAAATTCTGACTGTTTCCTTTAGCTACATAGGCTAGGCTACGCGTTTACCGAATTTCAAGGTACTAGCAGTTCTCAATTACACATGCGGCTGAATAATATTTAGGCCTATAAATTATCTTTACTTGTTACACTACAATAATTGGAATTTCCATTTATTTGTATTTATATATTTTAATTTAAATATTTTTAAGGGGTAAAATATATTTTTATTATACGTTTCAGGTTATAAATCGATTAAGTTGTAAACTTTCTTATCAGTCATTGGAAAAGAATATCAGAACTATTGCATATTAATTATATACGTGTACACTTTTAGCATGCAATATTAGTTGCTTTAATCGTTACGAACCGGGCGCTGCGCTGCGCTGCGGCTGGCCTCCAGCTATTGTAGTTCCTCGATCTGCCGACAGAGCGCTCTGCCGTCGCTCGAAATCCCGTTTTTACAAGAATAAACTTATAAATAAAATAAATGTAAAAGTGATACAATTACATTTTCCTTTTTAAAAAGCGTTGCTAAGCAATAGTGCATAACTATTAATCAATAATTTGTCATATTTAATTATATATTACGCTCTAAAGTTGGCGGTTCTCGCGTGGCTCGCTGCGTGTAATGCTCGCCATATATACACCGACGCGACCACTCTACCCCGGGAAGGACCGATGCATCTAAGTATCACAAACCATGACGATTGACAGCATGTACATGTCAATATACCCTATACTTCAGGTGCAATGTTTGTTCTTCTTTTTGCATTTTTAACACTCTGAAAAATTATTATAGCCTATAAAAATATTTTTTCCTACCGTAATAGTAAATATCAGATTTTTTTTTAATTCTTATTCCTTAAGAAGTTGCATATTTTACCTGTTCGAAACCTTAGTATTTTTCCAACTTTACTAACGTTATGACTTTGATGGCGTTTTGTCGCTTAACCGCTGGACGTACGGCAAAAAGTAATTAAACCTTTTTTGTAGAAAATATAATTCTCTTATTTGAATTTGCCGTCAGATTTGAGCTACGGGATTTAGTTCACCCGCTATCGTTCTTATACTAACATTCTACACGGAACAAACGGAACGTTTCGTCTACCGTTATTTTTAATTTTATTCTCCGTTCGGAAGTGGAAAACGTCTAAAATTCTGACTGTTTCCTTTAGCTACATAGGCTAGGCTACGCGTTTACCGAATTTCAAGGTACTAGCAGTTCTCAATTACACATGCGGCTGAATAATATTTAGGCCTATAAATTATCTTTGCTTGTTACACTACAATAATTGGAATTTCCATTTATTTGTATTTATATATTTTAATTTAAATATTTTTAAGGGGTAAAATATATGTTTATTATACGTTTCAGGTTATAAATCGATTAAGTTGTAAACTTTCTTATCAATCATTGGAAAAGAATATCAGAACTATTGCATATTAATTATATACGTGTACACTTTTAGCATGCAATATTAGTTGCTTTAATCGTTACGAACCGGGCGCTGCGCTGCGCTGCGGCTGGCCTCCAGCTATTGTAGTTCCTCGATCTGCCGACAGAGCGCTCTGCCGTCGCTCGGAAATCCCGTTTTTTACAAGAATAAACTTATAAATAAAATAAATGTAAAAGTGATACAATTACATTTTCCTTTTTTAAAAAGCGTTGCTAAGCAATAGTGCATAACTATTAATCAATAATTTGTCATATTTAATTATATATTACGCTCTAAAGTTGGCGGTTCTCGCGTGGCTCGCTGCGTGTAATGCTCGCCATATATACACCGACGCGACCACTCTACCCCGGGAAGGACCGATGCATCTAAGTATCACAAACCATGACGATTGACAGCATGTACATGTCAATATACCCTATACTTCAGGTGCAATGTTTGTTCTTCTTTTTGCATTTTTAACACTCTGAAAAATTATTATAGCCTATAAAAATATTTTTTCCTACCGTAATAGTAAATATCAGATTTTTTTTAATTCTTATTCCTTAAGAAGTTGCATATTTTACCTGTTCGAAACCTTAGTATTTTTCCAACTTTACTAACGTTATGACTTTGATGGCGTTTTGTCGCTTAACCGCTGGACGTACGGCAAAAAGTAATTAAACCTTTTTTGTAGAAAATATAATTCTCTTATTTGAATTTGCCGTCAGATTTGAGCTACGGGATTTAGTTCACCCGCTATCGTTCTTATACTAACATTCTACACGGAACAAACGGAACGTTTCGTCTACCGTTATTTTTAATTTTATTCTCCGTTCGGAAGTGGAAAACGTCTAAAATTCTGACTGTTTCCTTTAGCTACATAGGCTAGGCTACGCGTTTACCGAATTTCAAGGTACTAGCAGTTCTCAATTACACATGCGGCTGAATAATATTTAGGCCTATAAATTATCTTTGCTTGTTACACTACAATAATTGGAATTTCCATTTATTTGTATTTATATATTTTAATTTAAATATTTTTAAGGGGTAAAATATATGTTTATTATACGTTTCAGGTTATAAATCGATTAAGTTGTAAACTTTCTTATCAGTCATTGGAAAAGAATATCAGAACTATTGCATATTAATTATATACGTGTACACTTTTAGCATGCAATATTAGTTGCTTTAATCGTTACGAACCGGGCGCTGCGCTGCGCTGCGCTGCGGCTGGCCTCCAGCTATTGTAGTTCCTCGATCTGCCGACAGAGCGCTCTGCCGTCGCTCGAAATCCCGTTTTTACAAGAATAAACTTATAAATAAAATAAATGTAAAAGTGATACAATTACATTTTCCTTTTTAAAAAGCGTTGCTAAGCAATAGTGCATAACTATTAATCAATAATTTGTCATATTTAATTATATATTACGCTCTAAAGTTGGCGGTTCTCGCGTGGCTCGCTGCGTGTAATGCTCGCCATATATACACCGACGCGACCACTCTACCCCGGGAAGGACCGATGCATCTAAGTATCACAAACCATGACGATTGACAGCATGTACATGTCAATATACCCTATACTTCAGGTGCAATGTTTGTTCTTCTTTTTGCATTTTTAACACTCTGAAAAATTATTATAGCCTATAAAAATATTTTTTCCTACCGTAATAGTAAATATCAGATTTTTTTTATTCTTATTCCTTAAGAAGTTGCATATTTTACCTGTTCGAAACCTTAGTATTTTTCCAACTTTACTAACGTTATGACTTTGATGGCGTTTTGTCGCTTAACCGCTGGACGTACGGCAAAAAGTAATTAAACCTTTTTTGTAGAAAATATAATTCTCTTATTTGAATTTGCCGTCAGATTTGAGCTACGGGATTTAGTTCACCCGCTATCGTTCTTATACTAACATTCTACACGGAACAAACGGAACGTTTCGTCTACCGTTATTTTTAATTTTATTCTCCGTTCGGAAGTGGAAAACGTCTAAAATTCTGACTGTTTCCTTTAGCTACATAGGCTAGGCTACGCGTTTACCGAATTTCAAGGTACTAGCAGTTCTCAATTACACATGCGGCTGAATAATATTTAGGCCTATAAATTATCTTTGCTTGTTACACTACAATAATTGGAATTTCCATTTATTTGTATTTATATATTTTAATTTAAATATTTTTAAGGGGTAAAATATATGTTTATTATACGTTTCAGGTTATAAATCGATTAAGTTGTAAACTTTCTTATCAGTCATTGGAAAAGAATATCAGAACTATTGCATATTAATTATATACGTGTACACTTTTAGCATGCAATATTAGTTGCTTTAATCGTTACGAACCGGGCGCTGCGCTGCGCTGCGGCTGGCCTCCAGCTATTGTAGTTCCTCGATCTGCCGACAGAGCGCTCTGCCGTCGCTCGAAATCCCGTTTTTACAAGAATAAACTTATAAATAAAATAAATGTAAAAGTGATACAATTACATTTTCCTTTTTAAAAAGCGTTGCTAAGCAATAGTGCATAACTATTAATCAATAATTTGTCATATTTAATTATATATTACGCTCTAAAGTTGGCGGTTCTCGCGTGGCTCGCTGCGTGTAATGCTCGCCATATATACACCGACGCGACCACTCTACCCCGGGAAGGACCGATGCATCTAAGTATCACAAACCATGACGATTGACAGCATGTACATGTCAATATACCCTATACTTCAGGTGCAATGTTTGTTCTTCTTTTTGCATTTTTAACACTCTGAAAAATTATTATAGCCTATAAAAATATTTTTTCCTACCGTAATAGTAAATATCAGATTTTTTTTAATTCTTATTCCTTAAGAAGTTGCATATTTTACCTGTTCGAAACCTTAGTATTTTTCCAACTTTACTAACGTTATGACTTTGATGGCGTTTTGTCGCTTAACCGCTGGACGTACGGCAAAAAGTAATTAAACCTTTTTTGTAGAAAATATAATTCTCTTATTTGAATTTGCCGTCAGATTTGAGCTACGGGATTTAGTTCACCCGCTATCGTTCTTATACTAACATTCTACACGGAACAAACGGAACGTTTCGTCTACCGTTATTTTTAATTTTATTCTCCGTTCGGAAGTGGAAAACGTCTAAAATTCTGACTGTTTCCTTTAGCTACATAGGCTAGGCTACGCGTTTACCGAATTTCAAGGTACTAGCAGTTCTCAATTACACATGCGGCTGAATAATATTTAGGCCTATAAATTATCTTTGCTTGTTACACTACAATAATTGGAATTTCCATTTATTTGTATTTATATATTTTAATTTAAATATTTTTAAGGGGTAAAATATATGTTTATTATACGTTTCAGGTTATAAATCGATTAAGTTGTAAACTTTCTTATCAGTCATTGGAAAAGAATATCAGAACTATTGCATATTAATTATATACGTGTACACTTTTAGCATGCAATATTAGTTGCTTTAATCGTTACGAACCGGGCGCTGCGCTGCGCTGCGGCTGGCCTCCAGCTATTGTAGTTCCTCGATCTGCCGACAGAGCGCTCTGCCGTCGCTCGAAATCCCGTTTTTACAAGAATAAACTTATAAATAAAATAAATGTAAAAGTGATACAATTACATTTTCCTTTTTAAAAAGCGTTGCTAAGCAATAGTGCATAACTATTAATCAATAATTTGTCATATTTAATTATATATTACGCTCTAAAGTTGGCGGTTCTCGCGTGGCTCGCTGCGTGTAATGCTCGCCATATATACACCGACGCGACCACTCTACCCCGGGAAGGACCGATGCATCTAAGTATCACAAACCATGACGATTGACAGCATGTACATGTCAATATACCCTATACTTCAGGTGCAATGTTTGTTCTTCTTTTTGCATTTTTAACACTCTGAAAAATTATTATAGCCTATAAAAATATTTTTTCCTACCGTAATAGTAAATATCAGATTTTTTTTAATTCTTATTCCTTAAGAAGTTGCATATTTTACCTGTTCGAAACCTTAGTATTTTTCCAACTTTACTAACGTTATGACTTTGATGGCGTTTTGTCGCTTAAACCGCTGGACGTACGGCAAAAAGTAATTAAACCTTTTTTGTAGAAAATATAATTCTCTTATTTGAATTTGCCGTCAGATTTGAGCTACGGGATTTAGTTCACCCGCTATCGTTCTTATACTAACATTCTACACGGAACAAACGGAACGTTTCGTCTACCGTTATTTTTAATTTTATTCTCCGTTCGGAAGTGGAAAACGTCTAAAATTCTGACTGTTTCCTTTAGCTACATAGGCTAGGCTACGCGTTTACCGAATTTCAAGGTACTAGCAGTTCTCAATTACACATGCGGCTGAATAATATTTAGGCCTATAAATTATCTTTGCTTGTTACACTACAATAATTGGAATTTCCATTTATTTGTATTTATATATTTTAATTTAAATATTTTTAAGGGGTAAAATATATGTTTATTATACGTTTCAGGTTATAAATCGATTAAGTTGTAAACTTTCTTATCAGTCATTGGAAAAGAATATCAGAACTATTGCATATTAATTATATACGTGTACACTTTTAGCATGCAATATTAGTTGCTTTAATCGTTACGAACCGGGCGCTGCGCTGCGCTGCGGCTGGCCTCCAGCTATTGTAGTTCCTCGATCTGCCGACAGAGCGCTCTGCCGTCGCTCGAAATCCCGTTTTTACAAGAATAAACTTATAAATAAAATAAATGTAAAAGTGATACAATTACATTTTCCTTTTTAAAAAGCGTTGCTAAGCAATAGTGCATAACTATTAATCAATAATTTGTCATATTTAATTATATATTACGCTCTAAAGTTGGCGGTTCTCGCGTGGCTCGCTGCGTGTAATGCTCGCCATATATACACCGACGCGACCACTCTACCCCGGGAAGGACCGATGCATCTAAGTATCACAAACCATGACGATTGACAGCATGTACATGTCAATATACCCTATACTTCAGGTGCAATGTTTGTTCTTCTTTTTGCATTTTTAACACTCTGAAAAATTATTATAGCCTATAAAAATATTTTTTTCCTACCGTAATAGTAAATATCAGATTTTTTTTTAATTCTTATTCCTTAAGAAGTTGCATATTTTACCTGTTCGAAACCTTAGTATTTTTCCAACTTTACTAACGTTATGACTTTGATGGCGTTTTGTCGCTTAACCGCTGGACGTACGGCAAAAAGTAATTAAACCTTTTTTGTAGAAAATATAATTCTCTTATTTGAATTTGCCGTCAGATTTGAGCTACGGGATTTAGTTCACCCGCTATCGTTCTTATACTAACATTCTACACGGAACAAACGGAACGTTTCGTCTACCGTTATTTTTAATTTTATTCTCCGTTCGGAAGTGGAAAACGTCTAAAATTCTGACTGTTTCCTTTAGCTACATAGGCTAGGCTACGCGTTTACCGAATTTCAAGGTACTAGCAGTTCTCAATTACACATGCGGCTGAATAATATTTAGGCCTATAAATTATCTTTGCTTGTTACACTACAATAATTGGAATTTCCATTTATTTGTATTTATATATTTTAATTTAAATATTTTTAAGGGGTAAAATATATGTTTATTATACGTTTCAGGTTATAAATCGATTAAGTTGTAAACTTTCTTATCAGTCATTGGAAAAGAATATCAGAACTATTGCATATTAATTATATACGTGTACACTTTTAGCATGCAATATTAGTTGCTTTAATCGTTACGAACCGGGCGCTGCGCTGCGCTGCGGCTGGCCTCCAGCTATTGTAGTTCCTCGATCTGCCGACAGAGCGCTCTGCCGTCGCTCGAAATCCCGTTTTTACAAGAATAAACTTATAAATAAAATAAATGTAAAAGTGATACAATTACATTTTCCTTTTTAAAAAGCGTTGCTAAGCAATAGTGCATAACTATTAATCAATAATTTGTCATATTTAATTATATATTACGCTCTAAAGTTGGCGGTTCTCGCGTGGCTCGCTGCGTGTAATGCTCGCCATATATACACCGACGCGACCACTCTACCCCGGGAAGGACCGATGCATCTAAGTATCACAAACCATGACGATTGACAGCATGTACATGTCAATATACCCTATACTTCAGGTGCAATGTTTGTTCTTCTTTTTGCATTTTTAACACTCTGAAAAATTATTATAGCCTATAAAAATATTTTTTCCTACCGTAATAGTAAATATCAGATTTTTTTAAATTCTTATTCCTTAAGAAGTTGCATATTTTACCTGTTCGAAACCTTAGTATTTTTCCAACTTTACTAACGTTATGACTTTGATGGCGTTTTGTCGCTTAACCGCTGGACGTACGGCAAAAAGTAATTAAACCTTTTTTGTAGAAAATATAATTCTCTTATTTGAATTTGCCGTCAGATTTGAGCTACGGGATTTAGTTCACCCGCTATCGTTCTTATACTAACATTCTACACGGAACAAACGGAACGTTTCGTCTACCGTTATTTTTAATTTTATTCTCCGTTCGGAAGTGGAAAACGTCTAAAATTCTGACTGTTTTCCTTTAGCTACATAGGCTAGGCTACGCGTTTACCGAATTTCAAGGTACTAGCAGTTTCTCAATTACACATGCGGCTGAATAATATTTAGGCCTATAAATTATCTTTACTTGGTTACACTACAGATAATTGGAAGTTCCATTTATTTGTATTTATAATATTTTTAATTTTAAAATTTTATTAAGGGGTAAAATATATTTGTATTATACGTTTTGGTTATAAATCGATTAAGTTGCAAACTTTACTTCTTATTCGGTCATTGGAAAAGAATATCAGAACTATTGCGATATTAAATTATATACGTGTAGTACACTTTTAGCATGGCAATATTAAGTTGCGTTTAATCGTTACGAACCGGGCGCTGCGCTGCGCAGCGGCCTGCGCTGCGGTGGCACTCCAGCTATTGTAGTTTCCTCGATCTGCCGACCAGAAGCGCTCTGCTGCCGTCGCTCAGTAAAATCCCGTTTTTAAACAAGATTAAACCTTATCAAATAAAATTAAATGTAAAAGTGTTACAATTACATTTTCCTTTTTAAAAAGCGTTTTGTAAGCAATTGTGGCATAAACTATCTAATCAATAATTTGTCATATTTAATTATATTATTACGCTCTAAAGTTGGCGGTATCTCGACGTGGCTCGCTGCGTGTAATGCTCGCCATATATACGACCGACGCGACCACCTCTAACTACCTAACCCCCGGGAAGGACCGATGCATCTTATTATGTATCACAAAACCATGTCGATTGAGCAGCAAGTACAATGTCATTATACCCTATACTTCTGGTGCAATGGTTTTGTTATTACTTCTTTTTGCATTTTTTTAAACACTCTGAAAAATTATTACTAGCCTATAAGAAAATATTTGTTTTTTCCTACCGTAATTAGTAAAATATCGAGATCTTTTTTTTTCATTCTTATTCCTTAAGAAGTTGCATATTTTACCTAGTTCGAAACTCTTAGTATTTTTCTCCAACTTTTACTAACGTTAAGACTTTGATTGGCGTTTTGTCGCTTACCGTGGACGTCGGCAAAAAGTAATTAAAACCTTTTTTGTAGAAAATTTAATTCTCTTATTTGAATTTGCCGTCAGATTTGAAGCTACGGGAGTAGTTTCACCGCTATTCGTTCTTATACTAACATTCTACACGGAACAAACGGGAACGTTTCGTCTACCGTTATTTTTAATTTTATTTCTCCGTTTTCGGAAGTGGGAAATCGTTCTAAAATTCTGACTGTTTCCTTTCGCTACATATGGCTAGGCTACGGCTTTTTACCGAAATTTCAAGGTACTAGCAGTTCTCAATTACACATTGCGGGCTGGCTGAAATAATATTTAGGCCTAATAAATTTATCTTTTACTTGTATAATTCCTGCTGATTTTTAAGTTCAATTTGGGTTATCGATTTTTACAGTCGGTTATCGTGTGAAACCCTTTTATCAAAATACACTACAATAAATAATTAAAAGTGGACATTTCCATTTATTTGTAAAAACGTTGCAAGCTGGCTACTTGCATTGCCTCTAATTATTATTCCTCAAAGTGCGGTCTCGCGTGCTCATCTGTAATTCCATATAAACTACAACAAAACTACCGAAGGACAGCATTCATTTCCTTTAAGACGATGCTACATGTATATACCTATACATAGTGCAATTTTTTCTTCTTTTTGCTTTTTACACGCTGAAATTATTAAGCTAAATATTTTTCCTACCGAATTAAATACGATTTTTTTTTATTCTATCTTAAAACATGATATTTACTGCGAAACCTTAGTATTTCCACTTCTAAGTTTGTCTTTTTGGCTTTTTACCTTAAAACTGAGTAGGCAAAAATAATTAACACCTTTTTTTTAGAAAATATAATTTTTTTTAATTTCGTCATTTGAGTACGATTTGTTCGAAACCTATCGTTTTTACAATATTCTAACGAATAGGAGTTTGTCTACCGTTATTTTAATTATTACCTTTGGGTGAAAACTCTAAATTCTCTTTTTATTTGCCTACTTATAGGCTAGGATGGTTACCCGAATTTCAATACACATTCTAAGAACAAGCGACGATAATTTAGGCTATAATTATTTTTACTTTTCCTTCGAATAAAACTATTCATTATTTTATTATATTTTTAATTTAAATATTTTTAAGGGGTAAAAATATATTTTTTAATTATTCGTTTCAGGTTATAATCGATTAAGTTGTAAACTTTCTTATCAGTCATTGGAAAGAAATATCAGAACTATTGCATTATTAATTATATACGCGTTGTACACCTTTTAGGCATGCAATATTAGTTGCTTTAATCGTACGAAACCGGGCGCTGCGCTGCGTGCTGCGGCTGGCCTCCAGCTATTGTAGTTCCTCGATCTGCCGCAGAGCGCTCTGCCGTCGCTCGAAATCCCGTTTTCTTACAAGATTAAACTTATAATTAAAATTAATTGTAAAAGTGATACAATTAACATTTTCCTTTTTAAAAGCGTATGCCTAAGCAATAGTGCATAACTATTAATCTTAATATTTTGTCACTATTTAATTATATATTACGCTCTAAAGTTGGCGGTTCTCGCGTGGGGCATTACGTGCGTGTAATAGCTGCCATTTATACCACCGACGCGACCACTCTACCCCGGGAAGGACCGACGTGCATCTAAGTATCTCAAACCATTGACGATTGATCAGCATGTACATGTTCATTATACCCTATACTTCAGGTTGGCAATGTTTGTTTTATTCTTCTTTTTGCATTTTTTAAAACTCTGAAAAATTATTATAGCCTATAAAATATTTTTTTCCTCCTGTAATAGTATATATCAGTATTTTCTTTAATTTTATTCCTTAAGAAGTTGCATATTGTACCTGTTCGAACCTTAGTATTGTTCCAACTTTACTAACGTTATGACTTTGTTGGCGTTTGTCGCTTCTAACCGCTGGACGTACGTCAAATAGTAATGAAACCTTTTTTGCTTAGAAGAATATACTTCTCTTCTTTGAAATTTGCCGTCAGATTTTGAGCTACGGGATTTTAGTTCACCCTGCTATCAGTTCGTATGATACTAACATTCCTACACGGAACAAAGGAACGTTATCGTTCTACCGTTATAATTTTAATTGTATCTCCGTTCCGGAAGTGGAAAACGTCTTAAATTCTGACTGTTTCCTTTAGTACATAGGCTAGGCTACGCGTTTACCGGCCCAATTTTCAAGGTTGAATAGCAAGTCTCAATTACACATGCGGCTGAATAATATTTAGGCCTAATAAAATGATTCTTTATTGTTACAGCTACAATAATTGGAATTTCCATTTATTTGTATTTATATATTTTTAATTTAAATATTTTTAAGGGGTTTTAAAATACTATTTTTTATTTACGTTTAGGTTATAAATCGAATTTAAGTTGTATAAACTTTCTTATTCAGTCATTGGAAAGAATTATCAGAAGATTGCATATTAATTTTATCGTGTACACTTTTAGCTATGCAATATAGTTGCTTTAATCGTTTACGAACGGGCGCTGCGCTGCGCTGCGGCTGGCCTCCAGCTATTGTAGTTCCTCGATCTGCCGACCAGAGCGCATCTGCCGTGCGCTCGTTAATCCCAGTTTTTTACAAGATTAAAGCTTATAATTAAATATATAATGTTTACAAAGTGATAACAATTACATTTGCCTTTTTAAAAAGCGTTGACTAAGCAATAGTGCATAATATTAATCAATAACGTTTTGTCATATTTATTTATATATTACGCTCTAAGTTGGCGGTTTCTCGCGTGGCTTCGCTTGCGTTGTTAAGGCCTCGCCATATATACACGCGACGGGTCACTACTCTACCCGAGGAAGTGACCGATGCATCTATCGTATCACAAACCGATCGACGATTGACTGCATGTACATGTCATATACCCTATACTTAGGTGCTCATGTTTGTTCTTCTTTTTGCATTTTTAAAAGACTCTGAAAATTATTATAGCCTATTATAAAATATTTTTTCCTACCGTAAATAGTAAATATCAGATTTTTTTTTAATTCTTATTCCTTAAGAAGTTGCATATTTTACCTGTTCGAAACCTTAGTATTTTTTCCAACTTTACTAACGTTATGACTTTGATGGCGTTTTGTCGCTTAAAACCGCTGGGACGTTACGGCAAAAAGTAATTTATACCTTTTTTGTAGAAAAATATATTCTCTTTATGTTGAAATTTGCCGTCAGATTTGAGCTACGGGATTTCGTTCTCCCGCTATCGGTTTATTACTCTAACATTCTACTACGGAACAAAAGGAACGTTTCGTCTACCGTTATTTTTAATTTTATTCTCCGTTCGGAAGTGGAAAAAGTCTAAAATTCTGACTGTTTCCTTTAGCTACATAGGCTAGGCTACGCGTTTACCGAATTTCAAGGTACTAGCAGTTCTCAAATACACATTTTTAGTTTCGTTAGTGAGCGGCCTGAATATTATTTAGGCCTATAAATTTATCTTACT
>NW_025782008.1:0-41233 GCF_021130785.1 Homalodisca vitripennis | reverse complement strand
CTAAAATATGTAAAATATATATACTTGATATAATATAAGTAAGATAGTAATATGGGGGTGTCCCTGGCACCCGACAAACTTTCGGTAGCCGACAGAAAAAAAAAAAAAAAAAAAAATAAAAAGAGCAATGGTAAGAATACTGTTCAATTGTACCATTATAAGGAAGGCTGGAGAAAAAGCTGAGAAATAAACATCAGCAGCAAGATCTCAACTATAATTGAAAAAGAAATTAAACCAGAATCTACAGTCGTTCGTCTCCAAAAGCGATCGCGTATCCGGTTACATTACTATTCTACTCATGAATGAGGCAAGTGAAAAAAAATTAACCGAATCTGAGACTTTTCTTCTACTTCTACTTAAGCTGTAGTGCATTTGTAAAATGTTGATACAAATCTTGCTGACGAATATAAAGGAAAAATCTTTTAGAAATTCTTAATAAAAAGTTTAATCAATTATTTAAAAAAACATTTTTACTAATAAAAAACATACGCTTTAAATAAATAAAAACTATTTCTGTACTAAATAAACAACATTGAACTCACCAGAAAGCTCTCTTCGAGTTTCTAGCATATTAAATTTAATAACAGATGCAACAAAAGATGAATTCAGTGAAATTGCTCGGTTTTATTCTCAACAATACAGTTGATACCCGTCCTTTCATAATATGAAATTCACGAATTTTAAAAGACAACTGTGTAGAGTCTATTTGCTAGAAAGAACTGAAAAACTGCACAGTTTGTACTACACAAAAAAAACGATAAAAAATAAGGGATTATATATTTAATATATACTTACCGTGTAAAGATATTGAAAAGAAAGTAAAAAACATAAACAAATCAGAGAGTTTTCATCGTTTTTTTTATGAAATTTTTCCCATATTATGCGTTACTTTCAAGCTTATATCAAGACTTAATTGATGACATTTCTTAGGAAATTTTTGTAAGTATCTAGAATTTATCAATCACAATTCATTATAACGAGCATTATAGAATTTTTCTTATAGAACTATAGCGCCATCTATTTTGTCGGTATTTGTCGACAACTAAAAGCGTATTACTGTAGATCAATATTCCATTGTGGGATTCCTATTGAAGAAAGACACCAACTATGGTTTATCAAAACAGTTACTATGGACCGTGGGGAGGGACTGCAAGTTTATAGATGTTAGCTTTTATTCTACAAAGTTAATTGTTATAATTTCTTTATCTTTTATAGGTCTTCTTTCCAGTAACAACCAAGTGTTAAATTTTTCATTTTTTGTTTTAATTCTTTAATCTTTTTCTCATCCAAAAACAGGTCAGAAACATCTTGTTCGGTCAAGTGTACTTTACAATCTGTCCAACTCTGGGCAATTATCTGTAAAACCCGAATTTATCTTTCATTTTCTCACAAAATTCAAGATTCTAATGTCTTCTTCCTTTCTTCCAATTCATTTTAAACCTTCATTATACTCTTTAAACTTACATTCTCCAATATCATTTTTAACTCTTTCAAGAACTCCATTTAAATAGATAAAAATTTTTAATGACGGAAAAAATGAAAGATTTGCTAACTCAAAATCACTCGTAGAAGTCGGGGAGACAATGTGAGTTAAAACCGCATTCTTTTCTAAGAGGTTCTTCTGTTTTCAATTTCTCACAAATATGTACTATAAAACTCATCGAGGGTATTTCTGGCTTGAAAATCGTAGGGACAAATTCAACATCCAGATAATGAAATAATAAATACAGGTAATATCTTTTCATAATAAACGTGTTGTATTCGGATACCTACAAACCTAATGTATTCTTTGAAAAGGGAAAATAATTTTGTCAATGGTTCCAAGAAGATAAGTAAAAATTTTTATTCTGTTTTCTAAATTCTTGTAACAAATTTTGTTTGGCTTCTTGGTCTCCAGTATTAGCAATTTTGTAAGCAGGTTATTCAAATGTGTTTAATTTATTTCGAAAATTTCTTAGGGTTTTAAGGTCTTTCTAAACATAAATTAAATTAACAACCGTCTTACAAACTAAATATCTTTTATCGATAATTTTCTCCTCTATTAGAACACTTGTAACAGTTGGCATTATACTCTTCCATTTAAACAAAAAGATTTTTTTTTATAAAATGGAGAATTATGGAACTAAAGTCTGCCGAGATATACAATTTTTCAGCGCAAATGGTTTGTCGCTTTACATTTCTATCAACAGAGATAAAAATAGAAATAATTTTCTCATTCTATTGTACAACTATTTTAGTATATTATGTGTACGATTACAAAGATTTATTCCGGAAGAAATCGAGATTTTTCATCAAGCGAAAGAGTATATTTTTGAAGTTTTAGAAGGAATGAAAGAGAATTAATATGAAACATCATCCATATTATTGTAAAAATGGACAAAATGAGATGATTGTGTCTTTGGTCTGTAGTGTTGATTAGTGTTGGGCGTCAGTTTCTGCGCTATGGGGAATCACATCACATTTCAATAACTTCTACGGTGATCTATTGTTTAAGAGTCTTGGCATGCATGTGTTTACTCACTGTTTCCAACCAAGTTATGATGGCTAAGGAGCTGTAATTCGGGTCTTAAGATTCTGGAATTTTTTTTTTGTTCCCAAGTCTCATTTTTCTTTGGTATCTACTGTGTAGAAGTTGATGGAGAGATTACAATTAGGGAATTCTGTGTCGGAGGGGTTGGTTTTGTAAGTGTAAATGTTGTATTAATAAATGATGTGAATGCATGAATGTTAATGGAACGAATTAAGGAAGAGGAAGGAATGTACGAATTAAGGAAGGAGAAAGAGAAGGAATTAAGGAATGAAGTGGAAAGTGTGAGGAAGCAAATGGCGCGCCCAACCACAGTTGTCTATTTAATCGGTCTTTGGGTGTTCTATAGTTCATTACAATATAGGCCAACTCGTTGTGTTAAACGACTTGTCCCACAACCACCTTCTGAACGACAAACCATGTGATTGAGTGTGGGAGGGGGCTAGAAAGGGAAGGAGTGTTTTATTTTTGAAGTTGTAGTTGAGTCTCTTATCGCGGTTTTGCTTTATTTCTTAATCTTCCTTGATGTCTTCTTTTTTATGTATTTCCCTTTTTTAGCTTTTCTTTTGTTGCAGTATCTTTTCTTCATATCTATAGCATCATTACCCTTTTTATCTTCTTCCTCAATAAAAGCGCGCCTGAAGCTCTGGGATTTGAACCCAGAAACCTCAGGCTTTTGAAGGCATACGGCGTCATTACCAAACTGAGCTACGGAGAGTGAGTTCTCGAAAGTTTATTAAGCTATATCTCTCCGCTATATAAGTTTGTTCAATTAGGATTTGCTAGTTTACAAATTTATTAATAATTTTTACTATTTCAAAAAACCACTCAACCGATTTTTAATGAAATTTGGTACACATATAGTTAAATAACTTAACTCTTTCGACTCTCAACTTATCCATAAGGGTGAAAATCATCCCTCTGTAATTTCTTAATATTCATAAAAAGAATAAAAAAAAAATTATCAGAAAAATCGTGGGTAACATCGAAAAAACAAGACGAGTTCAACTTAAAAGTTTCATGGAGTGCAAATAAACAAAAATTTTCAAAAACTACCGCCTCGCAATCATGCCCTTGATCTTAAAAAAACTCTTATTATCTCGAGGAAAGCTAATTGGAGCTTTTTTTGGCTGAAATTTGGTATATAGGATCAGGTGAAATATTAAAGGGTTATTTTTTAAAATCATTAAACTTCCGGTCCAACCCTTTAACGATGACCTTTGGAATCAGTTTTTTGTTTAATATCATCCCCAATTTTTTAAGATATTCTTTTGAAATTAAAAATGAATAAACTTTATATTAATGTCTTTAACAAATTTCTGTAAAAGTTTTAAAAATTGATCGCCGCATGAATAATAGTGAAAATAACGTGATTGTTTACTGAATTTCTCTAATTATTATCGTTCTTAATTCACATCATAGGCCTTAAAAAATTTCTCAGGAAACCACAACCCACATAACAAATCGCCCGCGTTTGTACAGCTTTTTGAAAATCCATATTGATAATTAATATCGTTCTTTGAACCAGAAATATTTGTCCAAATCTCTTTTGTTGTATCAATGACACTTAAATAGGTCGTATTCGCTAAAAATTCTTTTAGGATTGTAATAACATTTCCTTATTATTACAGTAAACTTTCTTAAAATCTTGATACCATTCTGTATACATGATTCTGGAAAAGGGTGTCCTCCTGAAATGTTTTAAATTTTGTAATTACATCTTGGATAATAAGAACCGATTCTATATTTACTCTGATATTTTTTACATCCAAACTATCAAACTTTGAAGGATTTTTTTCTTGATTCAATTCTGTGGCTACCTGTTTGAAAAACCAATGAATAAACGAATACTTTGGGATTGAAGTTATTTCTATAAATATTTGTGATTATCGAACGAATATGTTGGTTACCCGGAAATTACCTTTTTTGTTCACAATTAACATTGCCAATCTAGAAAATTAAACATAATGTTTTGACTTTTTGTAATTTCAATCTAATCAACCTTATTTTACTCGTTGATTTTATAATCAATCATTGAAACCTCTATATAACAAAAATCTGTAATTAGTTATTTTTCCCTATCATACAGGCAAAACATTTCCAGTTGCAGTACTTCAGAATCACCATCATCACGTCATTCTGCTCTTATAAAATCTCTTAGATCAAAAATCCTCCTTTATAGATCGGTAATAGTAACACTTTTCAAAAAATCCTAATCGCAAATAATGAGATAACAATTTCCAGCTGCTTCAAAAAATCACCAAATTTAAAATCTGATATTCAAAGCCATTAGAAGTTTGAGATAATTAACATGTCACTTTTTGAATACGGAAAAAATAGTTCCTTTAATTGTGCTTAATTGGACCCACAGTTTTCGTCCTTCGCAACTTCTTCTATCAATTTATTGTGTTTTCTTACTTCAAATCTTAGAGAAAATAAATAACGGGTACTAAAATTATCAGATTAATCTTACATTATCAGTTTCCAAGAATATGCTTGACCATCTTTGTTTTGTTAAAGTTCCCAGAACATATAAAACTGGAAGTTAGGACGAGCAAAAGTTATCTCCAAAATTCAATATTAAACTCAGTTCTTTTATTCCGGTTCTATTCAAATGCTTGTTTTACTAATTGGATAGAAATTTTTAAACTCCGCCACTTTCATTATCACTAGCATATTTTCTGTAGTCCGCCATTTTAATAAGAGAAAAAGATTAGAAAATTTTAAACATCATGTATCATTTTTTCATCGATCTAATGTACGTTTTTATAAGGAAAAAGATATAAATTTTAGTAAAATAATGTTAAAAAGATTAGAGTCATTTTTTAATGATCTACTTCAGTCATATTTCAGGAGTTCTCTTCCTTAAATTTTTGCGGAGGTCTCGGTCACATATTTCAATTAAAATTCTTGCACAGGATTAGTAACCGACTATCTATACATATTTATTCCAATCAACTGTATCTTTATTTTCATCCTAAAAACTTTTATACTCAAGTGTTGATAGAGACAAAGAACAGACATATGATCTTTTAATTGTAATGTATTATTTTTCTTGAATGGAACTCTGATGACTTAAAGTTTGATATTTAGCAATGTTATACCAGATTCAATATTTGTTTACGTTATAATCTCATCATATCTTCAGGAGTAATTCATATTTTTGAGAAATGTTCCATACCAATGTTGCTGTTTTTTTCAGCAAATGTCTCTCTTCGTGTTTGCATCTTATAAAAAAGATCGAAAGCACTGTAATGTCCCGCCATCTCTTATTTTATTAAGTAAAACAAATTTTCAAAATCAATAGTTTTTATTAAATTGGCTTCTTTTTTGAGGTTACATTCAGCACATTATTCCCGAAATTCTTTTAATACTCCGTTAATGTCCTTATGCATAGTATTTCTTATATCGTTTGTGGCGAGTTTTCTCTTTACCATCTCAACGACAATATATGAGCGCCAATTTATTATAAGGAAAATTAGTCAATCTGTAACTCACCTAACTCCATTAAATTCTGTTGTGCGATCGTTTTCAACTCAAGTTTTATCGACACATCCTTCTTTAAATTTATTAAAGTGTTTCTTCTAGTTTATTTTACTTTATCGAGAATATGTAAAGAGTATCGATCATCATATATAACTTGTTAAGTAATTCATTATTATGTGGTGTTATTTTCTCATTGAAACGTGTATCAAAATCTTTAAAAAGAGTTTTACTTCCTCATTGAAATGTTGTACAATTATAAAAAAAATCTTCACAGAATTTTGTTTAATTTACTTCACCAAACTAATACCATTAAGACATCATTTTTATATTGTGATTTAGAAAGCTTTTCTTCTAGTTTATTTACTTTATCAAGTTAATTCACACAACAATACGTTCTACATGATCTATTTACTTCTTTCATCAAGTGTTTTCATAGACTTCTGTTGTAAAATCTTTAACATGCTGTTTATGATTCTCATATATTTTGTTCTTTTAGTTCATTAGAACTATTCTTAATAGGATCTTCTAGATTGAATTCAGTTTACAACAACAATCAAAATGGATTAATTCCTTTACTAACACCGCTCAATTCTCTTTTTCCTTTAAAATCTAAGGCATTTTTAAACATTTCGGATCATGTTAAATCCATACAATATCAGATGTTTTTTCTGATAGATTTTAGAGGGTTTTAAAATTTGTTCTTTAAACAACAACATCGTGTTTGATTTCAATACCAGGTTCGAACACCGACAATTCTTTTCTTATTAGCTAAACATAACATAATTCTTTTCAACTTTGATTGCTTCCAGTAATTTTCATCAGCTTTTTCGATATGAGACATTAAATTGGTAAATAATTTTTTCTAACAACCATCCAATCAACTTACTTTTTCCAATCGTTTTTTATTTGAACTTGATCAGCAACATTCACTTTTGATATAACTTCATGAAATATTTTTGCAAGTTTGTTATCATATTCTTGCTTTTATAATCTTCAATCTCGACCAGCAAAAACATATCTGAAATCTGGAAGGTTTTTGTAATAAATTTTCTAACTTGTGATATCAAACTCATTTCTCAAAAACTATTCAAAATTCAAAACATATTATCTACATTTTGAATGTATTTGTGTTCCAAAATACGTGTCCAAAAAATTATTTTGGTAGAATCCATATTGTATTACAGTAATAATTTGGTTGATAACAAGCTTCTTTAAAATCTTTACCAGTACTCAGTTCATTCAAAACAAATAACATCCAGTAATATGACCACAAATTGGGGGATCTTTTATACGTCTTGAATCTGATGGAATCCATATTTGTTAGTATGACGCTTGATTTTTTATTCTACTCGAAATATTTTTAATTCAATTCTTTCGGTGGGTTTTGTCCTCAATTACTTTCCATACGAATCAAAATAATATGCATTCTTATTCATTTTTTATACATAACAATTCCAATGTGTATCCACTTCCCATAAATCGAGTCTAAAATTCGCACAATTCCACATTTCAAAATTTTTTCTTGTTAACTTTTTCAGGGTATAATGTCATCTCTCATGAAGGGATTCCTCTAAGATCAATGTTTAATATTTTTGCAGAGATTTCTTCCAATTCCCCGAAATGTTATACAGGGTTTTTAAATTGTTTTTTCCAATGTTTGAATTTTCACGCGTAGAGATTTCAAAGTTTTTTCATCGCTTAATCCAGATCCTGTAACATCTCTTCACAACTCTTTATGTCTAACCAATTTAAAATGTTGTTCGAACATATAGGGCAAATCACATCCTTTTTACACGATTGGAGCTGCAGTTTCACGAACATAAGGAATAACATTTTTAACAACTGGGTAATATTTTCTCCAAAATCTGAATAAATCTTTCCAAAAGGTTCCACCATTTGTTGAGTTCGCTTTCAACTGGATTATAAAGAAAAATTCTATTTCTGGTTCCTTTATTTGTTTTTTATACTTATGTTGTTTTCGAGTTTTATTGTGATTTGTCTATTATTTTCTGTTTAAAAAAATATCTTTATCTTCGCCTATTTTTTAGTTGAGTTCTATTTTTAAATTGAAATTGACTAAACGGGTATTTTCTTCTTAAAAGCGGGAATTTTTATTTTTTTCTGTTCTGGATTTTTGCTGTAAGAAAAGTGTTACGTTCACCTCGCCTCATTTATATAGTTAAAATTTTCAAGTTCCTCTTCGATTGCCACATTCCTAGTTTTTCATCTTCAAAAAACATTGCTCCAGCTGTTGGAAGCGCAACAAATTCTTTCAACCTAAAACTAGCATCTTTTGATAAAAATCTATCCATTGGCCGTTATCTTTGCTAAAAAACTTTTATCTGGCGATTATGTCTGGAATTTGGTGTCTCTTATGTTTTGTCATAAAAAAATTATCGTTGTTCCATAGCAGCGTTGATTCTAAATTTATTTATACCAGGATTCTCCTGCTTTTTAGTCTTTTTTCGAGTTTTGTGCCAGGCCCAGATACTGATAAAGTTGGTAACGTGGTAATTCAAAAGGTAAATTTGTTGATTAAAATCATTCAAAAGTCCTATACTACCTACTCAATCCATAGGATGAACTTATTGCCGGTGCCAAAACTCGTTTTGATAATAAATATTTTAATTTCCATCAGGTTTTATTCAATCATTTCATCAATGTTTGGTTCCGAAATAAAAATCTTTTAATCGCTTTTCTTTTACGTTCAAAAATTGTTTGTTTCCAGGCCTTTTTTCTTGAGCATAAATATAATTAATAATTCCCCATCGAGTTTTGTCAAATCGTTCGGATATATCTGTATTCCCCAATCTTAATTATCACTGTATTTTTCTCCACAACCTTATATCCTTCGAGATTCTTTTTTCCTCAAATGTTGATTTAATCAAACTATGAGATATTTTTGTACCTTTACCTATGACTTTGGTTTCTTAGTTGATGGATCTCATTATTAGTTTGCTATAATTGAATTCAGATTTCCATTTAAAATCTTCAGTATACTTTTTCAAGATCTTCTTCAGAATAGTACAGAACCGTCTTTTGGAAACATCAGGTGCTGTTAATAATGCTCCTAGAGTATAAACTTGAGTTCCTTTCATATGTTTTTTTCAATTAATAATGATATCTATTATGACTCAAAAGTATCACGGGCATAATTTCCAATCATAAAACTTGTTTCTTTTTTCTGTCCACACAAGTAACAAACAAAATTTATCATCCTTTGCTCTAGGAAGAAATTTTTTACACAATCTTTCACCAATTATTATATCCGTTGTTCCAGGGACTTATTGGTTCAAACATATTGGTAGACAGGGTCTTCAATGATTCGAGGTCTATAATGGTGTTGAAGATGGTAATATTTTGGCAATTCAAAACTCAGATTCTGGAATCGAAGAATATCAAGCATAATTGTTTTCCGTACAACTGGAACCAAATTCATTAAATTTTGATTATCGCTTAAATATCATTTTCAAAATTTTGCCCTCAAACATTTTTTATATGCAGAAAGTTACAGGTTTGATTTAATTTTTTGAAATAAGTTTCTTGTTCCTTCTTCATTCCATTCGAAATCTGTTCTTTAAATTCTATTGATTTAATGTTCTCTTCTTTCGATCTTTTGATCAAGTTTTTTCGCTTTCTTCAGAAGTTACGTTAGCCAATTGTTTAATTTAGGGATAAATTTGTGTGAAAAACGTGGAACGTAAAAAAACCGTTGATACGGTGGGAAACGGTAAAAACGTGAAAACGTGGAACGTGAAAACACGAACGTGAAAACACAAAACGTTGCAAAACGTAAACCCACGAACGTTATAAACATGAACGTGAAACGTCAAACAACGAAACGTGTGAAACTATGAAACGAAAAACATGAAAACATGAACTCGTAGAAACATATGAAACGTAGAACCGTGGAACGTGAACGTGGAACGTGAACGTGGAACGTTAAAAAACTGAGAACACGAAACGGTAAAAACAGTTGAACTGTAAAAAACATGAAAACAACTAGATTATCACACGTTTGGTATATTGGAATTTATTTTAATTCAAAATTATTTACTCCCATTTTTAAGGCTTCAATTCAAAGTTAGATTAATAGTTAAAAAAATCCGTAGTTCTTCCTTCCAAATTTTATCACATAACTCACAATAAAGTGTGTTAAATACTCCAATTTTTTTTTTTTAAAATGTCGCGCAGATCCGCCTACATATATGTGTTGTATATAATGCACTTTCTCGAATGAGTGATCATTCTTGCTTAAAACACACACAACATATTCAGGTTTATTGTTCTTATAACTTGTTTAATCAACCGCTTTGAAATAGGCTATTGAGGAAAAGATAGGATACACAGAGATATTGTTTGGTGACGGGACATTACGAAAATATTTCCTTAAATAATCCGTCTTGATTTTCCAAAAATACCAATCATCAAAAACGATTAAAAGAATTCGGTTTACCATTCGCTTAATGGAAACTAGTAGTCCTCGGAAGCATTATAAAAATGTGATATTTTTTTGGTCTTAAGTTTTTCTCATTATTTTCAAATCTTTCTTGTAATTTTTTAGTAGGCGGTCTTGTTCTAAAGATTTACTAAAAAACATACAAAATTGGTAATAAGGAACTCAACCTAATTGTAGATTAACAATTTCAATCAATTACAAAGTTGTTTTTTCCACCATCCACTTGAACCAAACAATTAAACAATCTGATTGGTTGATCTTTCTTAATTTTCTTTCAAACGTTTTGGAAGTTTTATCTGATCTTTTTGCTTTATAAAAATTTCTCCATTTAAATAGAAGGATTTTCATCTTGAAGCGAACGCTTGCGAAAATTGAAGCTGTTCAAGATTTGACTTCACGAGAAAGCTCTAAATTAGTTTTAAACTTGGAACATTCCTATACACTTAGAGGATAGAACTCAAAACTTATTTGTATCGGTTTTTAAGCGGTTTTTATTCTGACACAATTTCTGTAAATAAAAATATGTAGTGGACAAGTTCTCCGCTTATTGTATAGGATTTAAGATTGAGAAGAACATTAACAATAAATATTATGGTTTTAAACCAAAGGATATTATACTTTCGAATCAAAATAAAAAATTCCCTTAAGAAATTATCTTGAAAAACATTCAAAACAATCAAGATTAAAATCTTTAAACTTTGACGGAAAAAACAAGTTTGAAATGCAAATAAAATTATCTCTTCTAATAAACATTCAGAAATAAAATCACCTGTATTAAGAAACTAATGATTGTTTCAGCAATTATTTGTAGATTTATTAGTGTGTTTGTTCAGAAAAAACTATTGGAGCCATAAGCCAAAAAAAAATATCAGGTATATTTAGGAATCATAAAACGCCAAAATTTATGGACCGTTCCGAATGTATAATTGAGATGTACATTGCTTAATCTTGTTGAACCTAGTTTTGAAAAATACATACTCGAACATACTATCACCAAAGGAATTCTGAAATTTTTGTACACTTTTTTCATCCAAATGTTGCTGTAGTGGGTATCAAAATTATCAGTGAAAAAAACCAAGTATGAAATGCGATTATATACTCCAATTAGAAAAAATATTAAAAGAATTCATAAAAAAATCCGTTTTCTGACTATTCAAAGGACTCATGAATGGAAAATCTAATTGTTAATTAATGAGAGGTAACAACAATCAATATATTTGTAAGATTGTCACGAAAAGAATGATGAATCAAGGGGGGGGAAGGGAAACGAATCGTTCTTACCTTCAAATTTTCAAGGAAAACAACTTTTGAATTGGTATAAATTACAAAGAGTCATATCCTCCATTTAGACCCTGGCTATTAAACAAATCTTCATCCTGACCCTGGTTTTTATTCATATGGAATCTGGACTTTATTACTGAAATAAAAAGATTGACTAGTTAGAAAATTTTTATTTCTATCATAAATGGAGTTCAGTTGTTAGACCTACTCAATAATCAACTAAAGAAATTCAATAACAAAACACTTATACTTCTACGATTTGTATGACGAAAAACAATGTTGATCTGGTTTAAGGCTAAAAGAGCGTAGCAAAAATTCTCAGAATATGAAAATGACTACTAGAGCATAAAAAGCGATCAGGAAGATAAACAGTTTGACGAAGAATGATAAAAACTTCTAGTTTTAATGCTAAAATATAAGGGTGGAGCTATAAATAGCTTACACCTTCAAAACTTCCTCTCAAAATAAAACACTGTTTGCGTTTAATGAAATCTGGACTTTCATTCTTTAAATTTTGAGATCGCCTATTAACCAGAACGCGAAAATTGTTTAAAAAATTGGGTGTTACGAAAGAAGTATTACCTTCCCATTAGAACAATATGGGTGAGTACAAACTCAAAAAACTCGAAAATAAGCAGTTAAAACAGGATGAAATTAAAAACAGTTACATAAATTTCAGGTTCAAATGAAATCCTTGTGAAAATAGAGAATCATAGAATTGCGAATGGAAAATTAATGAAAGAGAGATATGGTGATGTAAAGATTTTGATAAGAAAAAAAGCACCATGTTTTTGTGTTTAATTAAGAAGACTATCCCTATATGTGGGGAATAATCTCTTATTACGTTATCAGAGCTCAGACAACGAGAAATACCAAAACCGATTAAAACATCTAAAAAATAAATTATCCTGGATATTAGAGATTGTTTGTTTCATTGATGACGAACCAAAATTCTATCATATCTGTATAACCAAATGAAAGAATCTTTTGAATATTTGTATTACAACGGAAATCATATTTTACTTACAAAATTATGGCAGGAAATCTTCGCCGCTGATTTATAGATATTATCTAAATTTACACGATGAAAAGTGTGACGTTTCTAAATTTTACTAGAATAATAACTCGCTCGATTTTTATTATCTATTTGTTTTGTAAAATGTTTTAGCATTAACTAGGTAAACCATTGGTAGAATTCTTTTTTCATATTCACAAGGCATTTCGTTTTTATAACTTTCGCACTGAAAAAGATTTTTTTAGACACCAATCTTGTTGCAAAAAGCAGTCATTTTCTATTCTTTACTATACCTGCCAGTTATTAAATCATACAGAAATATTTTTAATTTCTTTACCAATAAGTAACACTTTTTTTCTTCCTAAAAGTTTAATTTGTTCATTGTTATCGGTGTATTAATTCCTTACAGATAAACAGTCTTTTCTATTCTCTTTCTTGGGACACTTGTATGGTTACATTTCTTTTGAGGACTCCATTTATATAGAGAATTTAATAAATTATTACATGCGATTGTAAAGAAATGCTTTTAAACTCTTTACTATATGAGTATTTGGTTTCTGTAAATGTTTTTTTGATAATTATTATCTAACCATTTTATAGTAGTTCTTCCACATTCACATGATGAGTATTTTCATAATATAATCGTATGGTGATTCGTTCTGGTTTACACAATCATTTACCAATATGAGTCTTTCTTATCTCTACTATAGTGATCAGTACTATTTAAACTCTGGAAATTTTTTATTTAGTTTCTTTACATTTAAGACATTCTTTATCTTCCCAAAGTTAATTTGTTCTATTTTATCATATAATTCTTTATGATATTCCCTTATCACAATTCTTTGCCAATTATAATGCAGTGTATCCATTCCTTTCCTATTTTTTATCCCTTTATAAAATTCATTTCAAATCTTTAAAATGTCTTTGCACTTTGTTACAATTTTCTTTTTTTGATTGCGCCATTTATATATAGAACAATTAACAAGTTTTGACTTCTTCTTTCCAAAATTCTTATTCCCCCAATTAAACACTTTCCGGTTGATTTCTTCATTATTTGAAAACCCACAACCACAATCAAACAACCCACCCCCCCCCCCATCTTTTTATACTATAAGTTACCCCAAGGATTCTGTGTTATTAATTTGATAAATCACAAAGATTTCTCTTGACCAATTGTTCTTATATTTGTTCGAAAATGTTTGTTTTTTACTAACAATTCTTACATGATCATTGACTTTAAATTTTAGTTTTCGTGTGAATTCATGTGGAACATACTTGAAAACGGTCTCTAATAACTCCTTTTCTGCATCCTTATTCTACGTCTTTCGGTTTCATTTTGATTGTGCTGTGAACTGTATCGTTATAATTGTTTACGATTTTTTGAAGAATATCGATCCATTTAAAGTTTTTATTAATCTCAAAAATTACTTTCATTCTCTCATTTTGAGTTCTGTTATATCTCTCTACAATACTTGATTTCTCTTCGTTTTCAGTATGATAAACTCTTAATGTTGTATTTCCTCAAAACATCGTTAAATTCTTTTATTTTTAAACTCTAAACCCTTATCTGTATGAAGTAGGATTTGGCGGTTTGTGATTGATCCTTTATCGCGTCTTTTACTATATCTTCGAAGGCTTTTGAAATATCCTTGCCGTTTTTTCTTTTGATAGCTCTTGACCAAGCATATTTTGAGAAAGTATCAATAACATTTAACATATACTTAAATCCATCATTTTGATCCGAATAGTTAGGACATATATAACTAAATCTGCTGCCCATAAATCGTCAATTCCTAATGTTATAATTTTTCTCTTTTTAAACTTTTTTCGTACTGGTGCATGAATTTCTCGAGCTTTCAATCTCTATCTCATCTTTAGTCTTCAATTCTTGCTTAACAGGTTTTGGATTTGGATTCTTTATAAACTTACTCTTGTTTTTCTTACATTTTGAACATTTTGCAGCAATTCTATACAATCCATTTTGAGTTTGAACGATTTTTTGAATCTATATTTTTCGTTTTCTTTTTACACTTGTGACAGTGAATTAAATCATCTTCCATTTACATATCAAAGTTTCCAAGTTTATTTAATTCGTCTAATATATCTGTTTTATATCCATACGGTACTGTATCGATCTTATTTTCCTAGGACAATTCTCTTATCATCTTTAGCGTTCAGTGCCAGCTTGTTTATGGTAACAGTGTACAACTCATGTTTATAACTTTTGATGACTGTCATCTCCCTAAATTCTTCTTTATCTTCGAACAAACATCTCTTCAAGTTTTCGATATTTATTGTTTTATTTACAACGCTTCTCTTAATTCCTTTACACCTAACTGGGTTTTTATCTAGATATTTGTACGAGTACATCTTAGACCTTAAACCACAAAATTCTTCTAAAACTTCGCTATTTAACTCATCTTTGAATTTCCCTATTACCTTCTTATTTTTAGTAGTGAAACATTCATGATCTTTTGGGATAATCACTTGTATCAAAGTCATCTATATTTTCTTTAATAATTTTAAAAGGATCTCGTTTCAAATTCTAGAAAAATAACTGTCTGTATCCATGTAACACAGATTCAAATCTGGATCAAACTTCTTTAATTTGTTGTAATAAAACTCGTACATTAGCAATTTTGAGAGGTCGAGAACTGAAAATCCTATGTAAACTCGGTTTGTTAAATTTAACCTTTTGTTTGTACATGTGACTCGCTATACAGTTGTCGTCAAAGATGTTAAAGCATTTGAAATTTGTTTTCTTAGCTTGTTTCATTGAAAATTCTTCATTTCCAAGCTTAATATCACATCTGTTTCTCACATTTTCCATAGATTTTCCAAAAACTGAGTTGTTCATCAGCTTATAAAAGTCCTTTTCAAAGTCGCTTGTAGCTTTGGTTCTCATGTTTGTGTTAAAATCAATGTATTCTTTCATAAAAGGCTTCTGATCGAATGCAATAACTCTATTCACATGTTTCAAAATCATACCTTGTTCCAAATAGAACTTCAAATTTCTCGAATGAACAACGTATTCAGTTTTATCCAGTAGAGTTGTGCAAAGTTTGTTTTTATAATGTTCGGGAGCAAGAGGTAAATTCCTTGTGATGTTCGTGTAAATTTGTTGGATATCCAAGATCGACTTCGAGAATATAACCATAATCTTCGTCGCCAGTGAGTTCTAAAATTGTTTCTTGCCACTCTTCTTTTGTATACGTTTTTGGATCCATCCACTTCATATCACTATACGGCAGTTTTTGCATAAGACCATAACCATAAAGGTTGTTTGCATCGACATAAAGTAAATAGTTTTCAGGTTTTGTCTTATCGAAATCTTTCAAATATTTGTTATTTGCTTTCACATATCGTTTAATACATTGAGAAATACCTCCACGAATACCTTTTTCAATCATTAAATACATATCGTAATTTCGTGGTAAATCAGTTGAATGCTCAATTTTCGTTTAATTTTTAAACATAGCATACTCCATGCGAGACTTGGGAGCTGTATTAGTATAGTGTGCCAGGATTCGAGGGGTTTATGAAACACAATCTAAGGCAAAGTGTTTCTGAAATTTTCGAATATATCAGCAAGCAATACAAACATTCTTTGTGGATTTATTGTACAGTGTAAATCAAGAGGTAACATTTCCTGCATGGATAGATTTTATCTCTTTTAATTTGTTTCCAGAACATTTAAGTAGTGTTGAAAGAAAATTCTTTACTCAGATATAGCTCTCATCTGTCAAAAGTGAATAGAAATCTTGAATTCTCAATTCTTCTGTGTGTATATCAAGTTTTTTCAATTACTGTCGATAAATTCATAGGGGAAATATTCCTTTTCCAGGACCAATAATTTTTAAAAATCTCCGTCGTCGGTCATTTGGCTGTCTTTCTATTATCCTTCATTCAATCCATTCCTGTGATAAAAAATTATTTGTATTGTTTTGATAGTCTTCTCCTCTTTATAGATTTTTAGCTAACTTTTCCTATTAGACGAGGCCATGAATCTGAAACGTGTCTATCAGAACGAAAACTTGAATGAATTTTCTTGGCTTATCACCTTTCGAATTTCCACTAGTCCCAGTATCCAGAATTTTACAGGAATAATTATAATATTATTTATTCTATCGGGAGATGTTTGCCAAATCAAATCAACTCATTATACCATATTGTTTTAGCCAAATTCTTTTAATGTACAAATGAGTATCCGTAATTTGACATATTGTTGGCAGATAATAAACGCGGAATATCTTCTGAGGAAATTTCAAATTTTAGATTGCAACATGCAATGAGCTGTCGGCCTACGTGAAAACTTGCCGGTGTTAAATGACCAATGATTCAGTCTCTACTTTATTATTAACTCTTATCATTTTTCCAACTATCGGGGAGTAAAGACACATACTAGAACTTGACCCAACATTCATAAGCAGGACCATATCACAGATATGACAAACGTTTGAATTTTGATTACGGAAAATTTCTTCCTTACTTCTTTCTGTCAATTTCATAGGGTTTCAATGTTTCTCATTAGTAATGTATATTTTTTCTCGCTTCGCTATGTAATTTCCGATAATTTTATTGACGTTTCTTTCAAACATATTTTTGTTCGGGACGTTTTTCCAAAAATCATTCCTTCATTTTTGTTGCCACGATAACATAATCGGTTTGTGTACATGCGATTTGAGTCCACATTTAGACACATAAATATAGGAGGGTAAAACCATAAGAGACAATGGTGCCTCTGAATCATTTGGTTGTAGTCGATCTTTGTGGATTGTTTTTCTTGCATGTTCCGTGAATTTTTTCATAATATGTCTCCTCAAAGGTCCATATAAATTTACCGTACGCGATGGTATTAAAATTTCTTTTGATGAATTAGTAAATAAGTTGTTTGACCTGGAAAATTGCGCATAATTTGGCCTATACAAACTTCATTGAATTTTTTACAAATTTCTAAGTGATTCTGTGTAAATCTCCAGATTTGTAAAAAAATGGAGCTTTTAAAACATACTTCTACACAAAAATTTTTCTTTCTTTATGTTTAGACAACTGTGCGAAAGAAACAAGCTTTATTTAAATCGGATTATTCAGAAACACATAATGAGTAATTTATTTCATCTTGTTTAACATACCCAATAAAATTACAATGTTTGTTTCAGCGTCATATTTTTCAGTGAAATTTGTAAAACGGGTAACAATGTTAATATTTTCATTCAAAACTGTAGAACAATTGATAGTGACATTGTTGGATACTTATACTTGGAACTTGTAGCTTCGTTTTTTTCAAAATATTTGTATATCACTTTCCAAATGACATTGGATACTCAAAACCTGAAATATATTTCGTCATTCACAAATTTTTCGTATATGTTCTTTACACGTTCCACCAGTCTCTTTCTGGTTTTTCAATAGACACATTCTTATTGAGTAAATAAAGCAAAATATCATCTCTATTTTTTTATATTGTATACAAGCTTTTTTATCTGTTGATATTCTTTGGTAAATCGATGTATGATCCTGCCATTTCATCATTTCGTGTTTGTTAAGCTCAAAACTAGTTGTTTACAACTTTTAAATGTCCATCCGGAACCTTTATTTGGATTATTCCGTTTGATTCCTTCGATGTGTTAATTTATTAAATTGCTTAGTAATAAAGTCGTTCACATCGAAGATTTCATCCAGACTTTTATCAGTAAATATACATTAGGATCAACGTTTGTGGTTCAACCGTTCACTAAAGTTTCGTTCGTATTTCACATTCCAAAGAGAGATAGCCCTTCATTATTTTTACATTTTCGCGTTGAAAAATTTCTCCGATTAAACTTTTAATTTCTGACCGCATAATTGAAAGATATTTGTTAATATTGACATGGAATTGCTGGCGTTCAAGTTTGTTAAAATGTAATTGCTTGAAAGGCCGTGTATTGAGGAATAACAACTTCTACCATCAATGATTATTTTCGGTATTTTACTTTAAGAGTTTTATCAATTTCTTCGATCATTTGCAGACTTGGTTTTTATCGTTAGTACGATAGCCAACTTTTCAGCTATTGGAAATGAAGTTTTATCATCATTAAATCTAGGTCGTAGATTTTTCTTTTCAAACTTTGAAATTTCTCTTTAATTCACGTAATTTCTCAAATATTAAACATGTTTTTTCGTTGATCGGCAATTTTATTTTTCTCTAGGCCCACTGTCTTAAATTAATTTAGTTCATTATTGTAAATTTGCTTGATTTTTTTCATGACTATTTAGAATTATAATAATGCGATCATAGTTGTTTTTTCTTAAAATTTCTATTTTGCAGAAACACGGACCATGATAATTTTATCGCGCTCCATTTTGATTTAGATAGAAATAATTTATTTAACATAAATGGTGCTTGTAAACCAACGAATTGCGCCCTCTCACGGGCGTGATATCACTACGGAATTATGACGCATGCGAAGCGATTATCGTATAGAAAAATGAAAGTTAAAATTCGGGTTTTACAAATTAATTGCCGAGTTGGAAGATTGTAAAGTACACTTGCCGAACAGATTTTTTGATGTTTTGGATGAGAATAAAAGAGTTAGAAGAAATTAAACTCAAAAAATGAAAAATTACACTTGATTGTTACTGGAAAGAAGGACTATTAAAGATATTAAAGAAATGTTATAAACAATTAGAACTTTGGTTAGAAATAAAGTCTTAACTCTAAAACTTTGCCAGGTTCCCTCCCCACGTCATAGTACTGTTCTTGTGATAACCATAGTTTGGTGTTCTTTCTTCATAGTGAATCACATGGCTAATTATTATCTAACAGTTAATACCTTTTGTTTCACACAAAATGTGGCTATTATGTTCTATAAGAAAAATTCTATAATGCTACTGTAATGAATTGTGTTGATAAATCTTGATTACTTACAAAAATTCCTAAGAAATTTCAATCAATTAAGTTCTTGTATTATCTTGAAAAGGACGTATAATATGGGAAAA
The DNA here is from genome assembly GCF_021130785.1 of Homalodisca vitripennis. Classification (NCBI taxonomy): domain Eukaryota; kingdom Metazoa; phylum Arthropoda; class Insecta; order Hemiptera; family Cicadellidae; genus Homalodisca; species Homalodisca vitripennis. Next base: position 21,487 of record NW_025782008.1, on the reverse strand, counting down.
ATGTCATAAAAAAAAACATATGAAAACTCTCTGTTTGTTTATTTTTTTTTACTTTCTTTTCAATATTTCTTTCCGTAATTATATTATATATGTAATCCCTTACTTTTTTAGTTTTTTGCCGATAGTAAAACACTCCATTAGACGTTTTTTCTGCAAAAGACTTCTACAAGTTCTTTTAATTCCTGCTTTCATTTAATAAAGGAACGGTATTCAACTGTTGTTGAGAATATATAAAACCGGCAATTGCATCTGAATTCAATCTTTGTTTGCACTGTTTTTAAGTGCATAAGAAAACTGAAGAGAGCTTGGTGAGTTCATGTTGTTTATTTAGTAGAAAAGTTTTTTTATTTAAAAGTATGTTTTTAGTAAAAATGTTTTAAATTGATTAAATTTTATTAAGATTTCGAAGATTTTTACCTTTATTCGTAGCAGATTTGACAAACATTTTACAAAGCACTGCTTATAGGAAAGTAGAAGCTTCAGATTCGGTTAATTTTTTCATTCCTCAGGTGTAGTATTAGGTAATGTTAACACGATCGCTTTTGGTAGACAGAACGACCTGTAGATTCGGTTTAATTTTTCATTGAGATTTGCTGCTGTGTTATTTCTTAGCTTCCTTTATGGTACATTGAAACAGTATTTTACATTGCTTTTCGCGTCACGGCTCCGAAAGTGCGCCAGAGGAACCCCCATATTACTAGAGTCTACTGTAAGTATAATATATTATATATACCTAAACCCTGGGTTGTAATGATTTGTTAGTAGCTAAAAATATTTCATGTCTTTGCCAATTCATAGTCAAACAGGACTCCCAATGATATACGAATTCAGCAATGCATCTATCTCAGTATTTAAGCTATAAACCCTGTTAATTATTTTCATTTCATTCTTTCCAAGCCATGAATGTAATCTAAGCATATAATTACTATTAATTGTCATTATTTTCTTATTTTTAGAAGGGTAGGATTGATTATGTACGCATTGAAGCCTAAGGTTATAAAAAAAAAGCAAATATAATGGGACCCACATAAAATATTATTGAAATATTGTACTGTATACTAATATCTAATGCAATATTATCTTTAAACGGTATTTTTGTAAACATTTGCAAATATATAGTCGGCATAGTCTGCGGTTTAGCTTTATTAGAATAAAAGAAATCCAGATGATGAATTGTTATGTACAATACATTGTACATTTAAAGTTCACAAAGCAGTAATTTAACATATGTAAATAAGTATTCTATATATTCACTTCTGTCCATCCTAATTTTATAGTTATATTTGAACGTCAATTAAAAATTCATGTGGGTAGTTAGTTACTCATACATAATATTTTATATTGAGAGTGGATGGTGAAAATGAGACATTATTGGATGGTGTCTTATATCAGACAAGGAAAGGTATATATATAAGGAGAGAGAGAGAGAGAGAGAGAAGGAGTTTTACTAATGACATCTATCTTTGTTGTTGACATAAACGTTTTTACAATTCTATGGGCAACAAGAAATCACTTTACCCGATTCGATACTGGGATTAGTTTCAGTATTAGTTCCAGCTATTTGTGAAGTTTTGATTGGATCAGATTTAAATCAGTGAAACGTAAACTAGTTATTGCATTAGTTTCAGGAATTTCGATGGTTTGCACTCTGAATCTAAAAATGTTTTCCTCTGTTGTTCATAAATATGTTTCCGCAACACTTGTAAGCCTTAGAATACATTTTCAAATAATTACTGTTTAAATCGTAGACAGTGTCTCAATACTATCGCTAGACTTCGATTATAAAATTAAGAACGTTTACTACAAATTAATTATGTTTACTGAGAATTTGCAAAGCAAACATCATCTTTAGTGTATGTGTTCGATATATAAATAAAGTAAAAGCTCTTACTTATCTGTAAAGACAACTGTTTCAAGTATTTAAAGAGATCTTTATAGAATTTAATCTTATTATTTTTTTAAGAAGGTAATAGTTTTGGACAAAAACTTAACTATGGCACCAGAAATACGGGGATTACAGCTCAAAACGAGACTACAAATCTGCCTTAGGGTGAATTAAACTCTCTTTACCTAAATAGAGCTTCTGATACGTTATCGTGTGTAGATTTATTTACGCTTAGCTATAGGTTATCAGTTAAAAAATTAAAATTCTCTATTTAAAAATCCCTTGCAGCCATTTCATTTCATCGATTCATCAATACTGTGCTGTCATAATGTGCAGTCAAATTCGAGGGTATTATCACGGTACTTATAAAAAAGTAAATATCTACTCTCCGACTTCACAAAAGGTCCCTATACTACTGGTACTTGATTGGAATATTTTTCTAGGTGGGTTATTATCTAACTCAATAATGTTCCGAGAGTGTAAATTAAAAAAGGAATATGCTTACGGGTTTTCTGACTTGAAGTTAAGACATTACGTGCGACGCTGCCAGTAACATAGCTATTTATATACAAAAAATAAACAGTGCTAAAGGGTGTATTTTGTAAAAACCTATTGGAACAATTAAACCACTTTGTTGATTGAAACTGGTTTGATAATAAAATTACAACATTTTTAGCATAGGCCAAAAAAAAAAACAAAGGTAATCAAATCTATTATTATTGAGTAAATAAATAAAAAATAAGACAATTTGTAATTGGATCAATAGATCATGCAATACACAATATAATTAATGTGTTTGAGTAATATTTTAATATCTCATTTATTTAATATTTACTGTATAAAAAAATCACGATAACCCTTGGTCGTAAAAACTATTAAATATTATTTTTGTAATTAAATTTAAAAATAAAAATTACTGCTCGTAGTGAAGCCATAATTTATTTTAAAGCGACCTAATAAACAAAACCTAAAATTTTAAATTACCATGTGGAGTGTGAGAGTTGGTAGAGTACAATGCATGGATATTAGGTTTAAATTAATGGATAATTAGTAAATGAGGTCTCACCTCTTCACACATCACCGCAGAGAAGTAAGAAATATCACAGTGTCATCACACTATCTATGGAGTTAATATAAGTGTAATATAAAACAAAGATGAAGTAACATAGATTTATTATATGAATCATTTTGTATCAAAGCGTAGGATTAAATAATTATTACGTAAACAACTCCCAAACTACATTAAAAAAACAGTTGAATTTATCTAAACCCTAAGATTATAATACAAATAGTTACTCTAAGAAGGGGAAATTATTATGTCCGCACCTTGCCTAAAAAACACATATAATCAATGAATAAAAGAGGATGGGGAAAAAAAAAAAACGGTTCCACCCTAAAACGAACAACTCTGCCTCCGAGATGAGCCCTAGCACGTCTTCATAAAAACAAGTGTTGTAAAAACAATTTAATCTGAAAATTAAATCGCATTGTCATTGGCGAATGAGAAAATTAGGAAAGCCTTTCCACTCGATATAGTCACATATCTCAAAGCTAAGATAACAGTAAAATATTAATGTTCTCACATTAGTAATAAATTATTTTTAGAAACATGTATAAAAAGTTACTTCAAAAGTTTATAATAACACTCACAATTCTGCGTATCTGGTGGGATGAAAAAGAAATCATTTTTCTTCATGGATTTTAAATTTAATTAAAACTCTAATAAGATTGTTACGTTTGTAAATAATATTAATGGAGAAAGAAAGATGGGTTGTATATCTAGTATTTTGCTTAACGAAACAATAGCCTGTTAAAAATAATTAATACAATGGTATAGCAAATTTAACAAAATTTAATCAGTGATTACTAACCAAACTGAGTTTTTGTATTAAAACACACACAAGGACTCTTGAAGATGAACCCTTTTCTATACACAAACGCAAAACGTGCATTTGGTGGTAAATAAAAGAAATTATATGTTTAAAACGAGAACCGTGTACCATACAGGAAATAATACAATATGGTTGAGTGCACGTAGAGACAAGATGTTCGGAATGTATTTGCTGTTCTAAAAACAATACAAATTACTCCAATGTAATCTTGAGTATACGTTACAACCTCTATTTTCTTTATTTTATGACCAATGGGTCCTTTTGAACGAGCACAATAATTTAATGTTGGTTACAATAATGGCAAAGGTACGTATCGTACAGTTCGTTTAGTTTAATTTAATATATATTGATAGTATTTTTTCTATCTATTCCCTTAATAATGCCATGCCAGTAGAGACTAGCAATTGTGCTTGACGCATAAAATCCTTGAATAAAAATTATAAATTAATATATCAAGCTAATATTAAAAAATTGCATATATACATTGATATAATAATATTATGGCAAATTTTTAAAAAAGTGGTGTCTATTACTATGGAAAAAAACCCATAATAATTAATCAAAATTTTACTTCAAATAAAAATATTCAACTTATATAGTCTGATTTGTTATTAAATAAAAAATTTATATTATCTTTTCCATATAGTCCATTACAAAATGCTTTGGTACACATATTACTATAATAAATAAAATATTTTCATAAATCTTTTACTTCCTTATTTATCAGAGAAATTAATTCGATTAGAGTAGAGTTTGAAACGTTAATTTTTAGTTTTAGTGGTATAAATAATAATTATGAAAACTCGATTGTATGTTTTAAACATCAGCTATACCTAATTTTCAGCCTTAAATATTAATACCCTGAAACTGCCGAAAAGAAAAAATTATTAATTTAAAAACACGTTGTTTGTGACCAATAATATGCCACATTAAGATAATATGCCCGTTCAGACAATAAGTTGATACTAAGAGTGTTCTCAAAACTCCAAAAGAGCCTTAGTTACGAAAAAACGCCCCTAATTTACAATTTATTATTCACTTGTCATACTATGGTTGTTTAAGACTTCATGAAATATTAAGGTTAGTTCGGGTACAAGTGTATGTCACTGTCACGGAAGCATTTGTTTTAGGAGATCAGAAGCTATACAACAAATTAGTACCTATCAGTTTATTAGCCCGTGTATATTTACAAATTTTGGATAATAGTGGTTGTGGGTTGTCATAATCGTAGGTATGACGAACAATCTTCCGTAAATTCCGTAATTAGAACCTTTTTAAAAGTAGATTTCTATGAAACCTTTCTAAAGTATAATGATTATCTTATATAACATTAGGGACGAGGTTTTTAAAATAATATGAATGAACGTTATTTTTATTTTAGAATTTTGATTATTTCAGATTTAATATCGTTGTTTTAAAAATATAATGGAAATTGAATGAAATGAAAGAAAACGTCTTAAAAAACTGTATTATTTTGACTTGAAATCTCAATTGCCCATGAATAACATAACACGTCGGTGATAGCGCATTCTCCAAATCAAATATTATAGGTTAAAAATGCAAATATTTAAACATATACAGGGTGTCAAATGAAGAAACGGCGTCGAAACTGTCAGGACTTGTTCTTACGGTGAAAATAATGAAAAAAATTTCATATGCACATAGGTCCAGAAAGGTACAGTAAAGTACCTTATTGTGCACCTGGTTACCTACCCAAAAAAGTATATACAGTTACTTTACTCCCGTTATTGATGAGTAAGACGTTAATACTTTGCTTGAAATAACATACTAATAAATTTGAAAATGGTTACTGGAAACAAGAGTCGATAATTACAAACACAGGTGCTGGCCTTGTGAAATATGCGTACCGGATATTAGGGGATATGTGTTAATATTTTATATTTTTTGTAGCTTGAATATGTTGAAATCCATTTAAAAACAATATCATTCGACTTCTTTAATCGCATTTGAAGTAGTTATCACATCATAAGTCTTAGTTAAAAAGTTCTGAATAAAATGATTGAGAGTGGAAAGTCGACAAAACTCAGTGTCAGTGTAACAAAACATCTGATAAGTACCTTATTTTGTGATAGCCAAACCAGATGTCAGTGGAAGGCGGAGGTCTTTGTAAAAGCGACTTTGAAATAAATTTTTTCTTTCAAGAGGATTTATTGTATACTAACTTATTTAAGGAATTTGTAGCGTTTCAAAGGATTTGTTTATTCTAAGAAATATGTAATAGGGAATATACAGATTCAGTAAACTATAGCGATGTACTGGCTGATCATTAGTGTTGCCTGTCACTGAAAATATAATTTCTGTCTGTAGGTCTGTCACACGATATCTCGAGAACAAACTAAAATATAGACTTTAAATTTTCCTATTGACCTTCATTTGCATTGATCCACATATTCGGGTAGTTGAAATCAAAATTTAAAACGATTTTCTTATGATGTATATGTTACTCCATGCACCATATTTGAACCCGTGGTTAACTGCTAGTACAAATATAAAAACATTATTATAAAACTCAATATATGCAAAAATCTAAGTATCATGGTATTATATCATTTCTTTTAAAAATATAATCCTATATTGTGTCCACATATTTTGAAAGCCTTTTAAAATATGTTTGTTAATTATATAAAAACATTACATAATCTTTAAGTCGTAAATAGTCATAAACCTGAAAATCAAATGCAGAAAGTTTCTCTGTAAAACAACAGGAGAAATACGTTAGAGGGAGTAGTTATTTAGAATTATTTTAAATCCACGGTATCAAATCGTTAGTTTGTGTAGTTGAGGGTAATAATACGAGTAACAACAAAATGATTAGAATATTATTTTAAAAATAATTTTCAATTGTAGTAGTATAAAGGCTGTTTTTTCTATAGTTTAAAAAGTTATAGTACACTAGATTAAGTTTGTATATCCAAACCATTGTAAATAGTGGTATTTACAATTACCACTATTGTTAAAGTAATATAGTGTTCTACAACGCCACTAATGGACTCGTGAAGTGCTTAGTAAACAAGGAATGGAGCAGGTTTAAGTTATTTATTATGACTGTCAACAAAACGTTACTCCTTACTGTAAGCTTTGGTTAATAAAACGATATTATAAATGTATAATTTTAGTTTATAGACTGATGTTGTACAAAATTAAAAAACATCGATTGTGAAAAATAACATTTAATGATCCTTAAAAAAAAAAACTATCAACAGATCATACTGATATATAAAGTCCAGTCCTTTTAGGTTTTTTTTCAACCTTTATCTGCGGAAAAAGTTTATTAAGCTGAATTTTGGTATTCACCTTATAGTGGCCTTTAAATAAAGGTGTGAATAATCGACATTGATATCGTGCCGGCTAAAAAAGTTATTAGGCTCAAAAGGTCATGAAAATATGTTTTTCGCGAATATCTCACAATAAATAAGTCGGAAGTCAATAATGATCAATATAAAATTTATTCCTCATATAAATATCTACAAAAAAATGTCTCTTGCATTTTTCTGTAAAGTCAAGCGTTTTCGGACTTAGAGTGCTGAGAAAGCGAGTTAGAATGCACTCACATAGGGTATTATATAACGTAGTATACATATAAGGGTCAACTCTATTGCTTTTTATCAATGTATTTAAGTTTTCGTAACACTTCTAACTATACTCAGGCGTTTTGAGATAAATGTACTTATATTATAGAAGTTTTTGGAAATTAGTAAAATTTTTAATATATATAATGCAAATGCCCTCCACTGGCAGATGTTCCATTCTTTATTGTTCTGTGACCCGTCTCTTTATACCTGGTACTGCCTGTCGGACTGTTTAGCGCAGTTGAAAACTATTTCTAGAGTGTTAAAGACGTTATTTTCGTAGATTTTTCTCTTGAACAGTTTTCATAATGAGTGATGTTTCATATATATGTTTCATATATAATGAATCGTTATCTTGTGGTGACGTAGTAGAAGTTAGACGTGCTACAAGTAATGGTAACATTGAATAATTGAATACCGTGACAGTTTTTTTACCAGTGTTCACAGTTATTTTCGTAAAACTTATACGAACAATTTGAGTATTGCGGCCTTCAAACGACGCCAAGAAGAGCCGAGTACATCAACATTCTGCTCAAAAAACGAATTAATTACATTGATTTCAAAAAATTATTTTTTTTTTGTTGAGAAGAAAGCAAGTGAAGAAATCGATTGAAAAAAAGAAAAAATGCAGACGCGCTAATAAAAGAAGTAAGTACTCCCATATTTACAGACACAGTTTGAAAAGCTGCAGAAGCACGTATGATAAATATGGAATGTAGTAGCAATTTACGGTGCTCCTAAATCTGAAAAATCCAATTGAAAATTACAGATAAAGCAGCTTTGCTCAACTAACAAGACAAGGCACTGCTGTGAAATTTCAATTATTACCCACCCAATTCTTCAAAGCTCAACAGCATATTTATCGAGTCTATTATCAAATACAAACCTGGTTAGGTAAAGAAAATCAATCCAGAACAGTAGGGTTGGGAGTTTTTTTTTTGTAATTGTACAAAAGGTTGTGGTGACAAATGTGGATGTAACAAAATTGGAATGAGTTGTTCTAAAGCCTTTGGGAAATTGTCGTGGTCAGTCATGCTTAAAAGCAGAGTCCATATAAAATGATGAAGATATAGATTTAAATACAGCAATAAGTCCACTCGATGTTTCTCCAGCAACTTTTGATGAAGTTGAAATTGAGGATATCGGCGACAAATAAAAAATAATCATACTTTATTAATAAATAAATATTAAATAATATTTTAATAATAATATGATCATCTCGATTAATACGAATTATTCTTTTATTTTTGTATAAAAGTAAATTATATACAAAAATATTTTCTCCCCTCTATTTCAATGTACAAATACAGTAAAATAATTACTAAGTACAAAATAAAACAAAATTTTTATTACAGATCATGGATAATGCCTACGGGGAAACCATGTAAAAATCGCGCCTTGCATTCTACCTCAAAGTTGGTGCGGAAACGAGTACATCATCATAATGTAGTCGCTTTCTCAGAGCTTTAGCCCGAAAATGGTTGAATTTACAGAAAAATTTAAGAAACATTTTTTATAATAATCGTATGAGGAATAATTTTCATGAGGAGCTTTATTGATCCCCAAACCATAAGTTGCAAGATATTGGCGAAAAACCCGATTTTTCAAGGACCTTTTGACCATAATAAATTTTTTAGCCGGCACGATATAAATGTTGATTTTTCACATCTTCATTAAACGCCATAATGAAGGTGTAAACCAAAATTCAGCTCAATAGGAAATTCTTCGGAGATAAAACCTTAAATGACTGGACTAATAGTAAGAACGATTTTTATCTAAACAGTTTACCTTCAAATATTTAGCCCTAAAACTGGGAAATCTCTCAATTTATCAAGAATATTTTTACTATACAACAGAAATGTTTGCATAGTTGTTATTGTATATTCCTAGACAATTTAAATTCTATTTGAAACTTTCAATATAAAAAAACTAAATACAACGTAAACATCTATCTCAAACAGATTAAAACGTTTACTAATCACATTATTATTTATTTATATATACTATAAAACGAATTTAAACCATTTACAGAACCTAAATTAAACTATTGAACATGGTGAGTCTGTGTGAATATCCAAACTGTTTTCTCATATTGCTGTTTATGAATAACTTTTCAGTAAAAATATTTTGAAAGGCGTGATTTTCTGGTAAATTATTATATTTGAACATAATATACATATACGAGTACAAGACAATGTAACGACACAATTATCGAGCATTGTCAATAAATTTAATTCCTATAAAAGCTACAACTAAATTCGTATATTTATAAAGTACTTAATATTTCTTAGAACCAAGATATTAGTGTAATGGCAAAATATATAGTTTTGATTTAGGCCACAACACGGCCGATAGCCCAGCACGAAATATACCTTGGTCTTATTTGTGGTATATATTAAAAAAATCTTACAATATTTGGTATATTAAGTATTCAATGTATATTATTAGAAGTCATATGGGTATAGAAATGGTGAGAGGGTAGAGGGGATGAGATCACCTAAACCAAACAAAGAGAGGTTACACAATGGTAGTAACAGCTGTTATCTATGCACCAATTTTGCTACCATTTGTTAGAGACTTTTGTTTATATATTATTGCAAAGCTTTGGTGGCAATACAAAAATATAGATTAAAGATAGTTTTAATTGTTTTTAGAGACAATTCTTCCAATTAACATGCTTCGCAATTATTGTCATATATGAAGGACTATAGTATGTCATTCGTCTTAAAAACTGTGGAGTTTTTATTTTATTGTAATATGAAAAAACTCATATATTTTAAACTATTTAAACAAAAAATTATATAAGTTTTATACTTTTTATTGTTTATATAAATTTAAAAAATAGGACATGTTACCAGACTCATTTCACAATGTACGACTGATTAGGTTTATTTATAACAAACCGTGAACCTTTCGCTTACTTGTCTTTACGATAATATAACGAACATAACTTTAGTAAAACTTCATACTTTACCCAGACTTAAAGTAGGAGATTCGGAATATGTTCCATATTTATATATTTTGATAAGACCAGCATTACCAAATATAGTACCCGTAAAAAATTTCTAGTAATTGTGTAAATGTTATATAAGAAAAACTATTGTCAATGGAATTTAATTGGAACTATAGGAAACTTTGTTCCAGAAGTATTCTATAAAAGAATACTTACTGAGTGGGGCACTCTCACTATCGTGAGATTAAAATGGCACGATTAGCCGAGCATCAAAAATTACAATGTGGAAACGTGCTTTTAATAACAGTTAATATACGCTTTTATGTGAAATATATAGGATGACAATTTTAGTATTCTGCATTAAGTTCATGTCATACATACTAACTATAAGTATCCAGGTTATTTTGTAAGCACCTCAAATAGAACAAAACGCCATATATCATTTGGACTGTTATTTGTCCTTTCACAGAAGCCAGTCTGGCCACCATTGCAAAAACAAATGGTCCTTTACGAGTTAAAGGATAATATCAAAATTGTTGAGACATATCATGGAAAACTATAAAAAATCTAAGTGAGGAGTTACCACTATATTCAATACCAAAATTATTATATACAAATCTCCATTTTAAATTGAACTAAGCAGAATGGTCATGATAGATTGCAAGATTTAAAACAAATTATAGCAAGGGGGTTTGGTGTATTTATTTTGATGATTTTAAAGAATAAATTAAATGAGTTAATAAAACGAGTCAATTTAAGAAACGATTGAACGGTAATAGGGTAGGATGATAGATATAAAACTACGTTCAGACTGGTGGATAACTCGTGATTCTAGGCTCAAACATTAAGTCTAATTGAGAATAGAGTTAAAATGCCTTTGAGTGCATGTTGTTACGATGTGTACTACCTTAAACTTGATCGTTGTAGATAAAAGCGTAAAGATCTGGTATCTGTTTAAAACAATCTAAATTATAAATGAAAATAAAAACTGGAAGATATACAAACTTTCCACTAAATATAATAAGATAGTCTGGCTTACATTATCCGTATTTTAGTACTGTTTAATATGTTGGGTAATTTATGTTGACTTTGAAATCTGTGTAGAGATGAAACATTTTTAACGGTCTTTGTAAGAAAAATATCTAGTGAGTAGGCTGTTCTTCTTAAATAGAGTTAAAAAAATCCGTTAGGTCACAATGTGGAAAACGTTTTAATTAACATTATTAAACCGGCATTTTATGTGAAAATATATTACAAATTTTAGATTTCCTTGCATTAAGTTTCATGTCAAGCAAACTAACTCATAAGTATCCCAGTTATTTGTAGCCCCCTCAAAAAGAAAAAAACCATAGTATATTGACTGTATTATTTTACAGAAGCCAGCTGGCCATACATTGCAAATGGTCCTACGAGTTTTAAGGAAAATATAATAATTGTTGGAGACATCGATCATTTGGAAAACTATAAAAAATCTAAGTGAGGAGTTTACACTATATTCAATACCAAAATTATTATATTAAAAATCTCCAATTTAACTTGACTAGCAGATGTCATTGGATAGATTCAGATTTAAGAACAAATATAGCAAAGGGTTTTGATTATTTTGATGATTTTAAAAAGATAAATTATGAGTTAAAAACGGTGCAATTTAGGAAACACATTGAACGGTAAATTAGGGAGTGGGATAAACTAGTCAGACTCCGGTGATGAAAATCGTGTATTCTAGGCTAAACTTAGATCAGATTAAATAGATAAACTGCCTTTGAGTGCATGTTGTTTACGATGTACTCACTTAAATTGAATTCGTTTAGAAAAAAAGCATTAAGATCTGGTTCTGTGTTTTAAACAATCTAATTATAAATAAAAATAGAAACTGAAGATGTATACAACTTTCACTAAAATATAAGATTAGTCTGCTTATCATTAATCCGTATTTTAGTACTGTTAATATAGGTTTGGGTATTTTATGTTGGACATGAAACTGTGTAGGAGGAATGAACATTTTTAACGGTCTTTCGTAAGGAAAATATCTAGAGTATGGACTTGTCTCTTAAAAAGTTTAAAAAATCGTAAGGTTCTTCGTTTGAAAGTTTCGTTAATGATTTCCTTCGGATATGGCACACACATCTCAATTACAGTATATAACTTTGGGACAAACTAATGTACAATGTTTTTTTAAATTCTAGTGTCAATTTAGAATTTATAACATCCATCCCTAATGGAACTTCATGCTTAATCTTGTTTTATTTACATATATAATATTTGTACAACTTGGGACTATATTATGTACAACAACATGTAAATTAACTAAACCACACATTTTCTAGGGAAGTGATCATTTGTCTCATTGAAGTTCAGTCACTGATTATATAGTTTACTGAGGTCAAAAGTATGAATATATCGTATATTTTATATCCACATTTTTGTTCAAGTCCCACATGTTTTTTTTTATAAATATGTTTGCAATGTTACCATATTTTCACGCTTTATTAATTCGAATTTTATTAGGATTTTTTTAGTGTGACATGGTCCTAAGATGAAAGTATTACTGGAACAACAATTATACGAGTATTACGAAATAAATAAAGCCTATAAAATCTTCCGTTAAAGTGAGTGCATGGTGTTATTTTTGAGATTATAAATGTGATATTGTGATTAAGCAGAATCATGTGCAAGGGTGTATGATGAATTAAATGTCAATTTCAATCAAGAGAATTGGAGGGTCAAATACTTGAACGGTATAATGTGAGCAGTTCGATTGTGATGTCTTCCCACAATAATCTGAAAATGTACCACCTTAAATTATATTCTCTGGCAATATTCATTCAAAGATATGTTTTACATCATCATTGGAACTGTAATATTGGTGCAACGTCTTCTCAAATATTCGTACAATTTGGTATTCATAGTTACGACATATACGACACTTATTGTTATGACTGTTCACATGACAATTTCTGCACTAAAATTAATGATATGCATTCAATGTTTTTTTGTTTGTAGTGTTCATACACTACCATTTAATTATACGAGTAACGTGTGTAACACGTAAGGAACCCTTGCTGCGTAGTAAATTTATTGGGAGATAAATCAACTTACGTGATGAAATGTCTATTGTACATCTACTACAAACGTAAGATCAAGAGAACGGAAGTATGAAAACAAAAAAATAAAACACCAAAATAATAAAAAAAAACCCAATACTCTTTTTTTAACTCCTCGTTAAAACAGAACAATCCTAAGAAGTTGTTAATTATAATTCCACTACAAGTTACCTCCTTTGCTTTAAAATTCTACTGACACTCATATTTTTTGATAATTGAAACATTCTTCTTAGATGAGGATAGTATAGTTTGTATGAAAGCATTTTCTTGTATACTTGTCTCGTCTATAATAGTAGCCTCAGGCAAGACGTTTATTATACATACAAGATTGTTATGGTAAAAATAATGGATAACATTTAAAGTTTGTTTCGTTTAAGTACCAGTTATATCCCTAAATTTTGATATTAGGTTAAAGAATAAACCAAGCAGAGTATAAACTTCTATTGTTAAATTGAGAAATTTGATCTAGAACACAAATAAAATAAATGTAAATTTATTTAAATTATAATTCTTGTAAAAAAGGAGAATAACGAACTCTTGCCCCCACAGTAAAGGGTTAGAACCAAATAATTACCAAAAGCATGTGTAAACATACCGTGACACGCTTAATAGGCACATCACAAAAAACTTGCCGATAAGATACGTGTCATATCGTATCTCTTGTGAATATTCATCTCATGGAATTTAACCTAAGCGCTCATATGAAGGCATATTATTAAGGTAGGCTAATAAAATTCCTTGTAACTGCCAGTTATATTTTAAAATTTAATTTTTCTACAAGTGGCAGTTTGATTGACTTAGTATCGCCAAACGGACCATCTTAAGGAGTTGCGACATTGGAGCTTATTACTCTAGCTTGAAATTTTAACTATGTATACCATAGTCGAAGCCTGTTCACGTCGGACTTGGTTGATAATGTCTATGATTAATTATACATTTATTAGAATCTGATTATTATATTAACTATATTAAGAACAATGTGAAACAGTCAATTTAAAAGTATTTTTGTAAATGTTTATATTTGCCTTGCACGTTTTTTCGGTGTTTCAGCCATCATTAGAGGGCTACATTAACCCTCTAAAATAAAAATATAAACAACTAAATGTAGACTTGCGTGGTAACTTTTTGAACTTTAAGTTTTTTTTTTGTAATTTGCGTTGGAGAATGGAATAGTTGGATCTTCAATTGTTTAATTATTAAAACGATAAACCTTCTGGTAATATCTAATACTTCTCCCTCGATAGTTCCCTGAGGAAAATACGTAATTAATGTTTGCTTTACTATCAGCTGTCAATCATCCGGCATGTCCCTACAGAAGGCTCTGAATTAGTTGTCGACAGATTACAAACAATGGACCGGTTCGTTAACTCTATAAGTATTGTCCACCCTCGGTATGAAAAATTTGTGGAAATCCGTTTCTGTCAAAGTTGTAATTAAAATAAAATTGTATTGGTTGTCATTACAACAAAATGTAATACCAAGATAGAGCAGCATTAATTTTATCATTCCAATATATAAATGTTATAAAATAAATTCTCAGAAGGAGAAAGAAACACATTTTTTAATTGTTTTTTAAATAAGTTTTTTTGATGAGTACATTTCACCATTAATATTTTGTCTTATATAAGTGATAATTAAAATTAGTTGTAATACCCACCAATAGATAAAATAATTATTTTGTTTTTTCGCGAAATATAATAGAAAACGATACTTTCATCTCTAAGGGGCCATTTTTGGTTTGCACCTTATTAGCTTTTGACATTGTCATTATAATCCGTTTGCTTAAATGGGATATAAATGAAGTGCAGAGGAGAGTGTTTGTTACTCAACATCAAGAGTATGAATTCCTTTGCTTCTCCATATAATATATTGGGTTGGTCCGAAAGTGAAAACATATTTACAGGGCAGGGTGTTCTTAAAAGGGCCGAAGTAAAAAATTTTTTTGGGATATACTATTCATGCCATTTTTCCAGCAATAACATTTTGTTACTAAATGGGATGTTTTAGCAAAATTTGACCGTTGTTTACCATTGTATGATTAAGTTAAAACAAACCATTATTATAGAAAAATTCATAGTTGAGGATGTTTCCCAAAATATACTGCACAAAATTATTTTAAATAGAGACATAAAAAAATTAGTCATAGTTGGTTTAATTTTCACAACAAATTGTTCTTCTGTTTAAATTATTACAGGTCGTAATAAACAAAATAAAACCTAGAATTATAGTTCAAAATTCATTTAAACCCTAAATAACAGCTATGTTACTAAAGTTAACTTCCCGTAGCTTTTCATCGAACTCAGTTGGTAAAATTGGAAAAATGTTTTGTTGTAGGCGACATTTCCTTGAATGTACTTTACCAAAAATCGTTAGTCATGCCCACATATTTTTTTTCTTGGGATGGTAGTATTAGGAGGTTACAAATAGTACTAACTTAAATTAATTTTGTTTCTGTTGCCACACGTATCTGGCTGGAGTTAAACTCCGACAGGGATATTCTCTAATATATATACTTTATATATAGATAATATAGCGAGATATATTATATATATAGTTACTATTCATATATATTTTTGTGGTGTGTGTTAGTGTATGTGTGTGCATATCTTAGATATAAAAATATGTTCACGTTACAGGAAAAAAACAAAAAAAAAAAATTATAGAAAGCTCAAACATTTGTATAGACACTAAATCTAGGCCTACAGCCCTTAAGAAAAATAAAGTAAAGTAATAAAAATTTTTCCCTGTAATCTTGCGTTTATTAGATTTCAGGTAAAAGCCTACTTTACTTGGGAATCAATGGTCGCTGGTTTGCAGTCATAGCCAATATATAACATGACAGCTTTCTGTTTAATCAAGTAAAGTAAGGACAATAGTTAGACAGCATGTTGTAGTCATCAGCCCACTGATCTTCATGCTCTTATTTCACGTAAAACTACCTTGCTGGCAGGATCTCTCACCGTAAATCCCAAAGCCTTAGCATGCCAAACTTATGTATGTAATACCTGCTACCATTATTAAATGTTATAGTTGGATGGATAATCCTAGATAAATAGGTACTTGTACTTACTAAAGATAAAACTGCTCATCAAATATATACGTCATACTTAAGGAACTATTTAGATTATATTGTAGTTGACTACATTGATTTGTTAACCAATATATTCAACGCATCTTCACGTAATTTCACGTGGATTACAATATAGAAATTAAAAAGGATTCCTCAAGCCTTTGCTCACAATATAAGCAGACGCAGGCGTTTCAAAACTTATATTTTAAGACAAATTATATTTCAGACTAGCCACAGTATGGGTTTTTCTTGAATCAATATAAACAATATACAAACCATAACGTGTTTTGAAGCGTACAATGCGGAACATAAAGGGGTATATTTTCGGCCATTCAAAATTTAATTCCAGGCTACAGATTCTTATGGTGCTTCATTTAATTTTGCTCTTGTTCGATGTTGATCAAGAAGATATGTAAGCTGGCGCTCTGATAAAGCCTACATTTTTGTCAAAAGGCAATCTATGTGTAGGAATTTATAACAATCTTTAACTATAAAGTAAAAATGGTGATAAATTAAGTTTATAGTATTGCCATGTCAAACATTCACGTACGTTACCATGCCAATGTACGGACCCCGGTATACATAATATTAAAAAGAATATATATAGTTATATATTAAAACTACGTTTTTTATCAAAAATTTTCTCAAACATTTGTTTTTATTTTCTCAAAACATGTCTTTTCAATACATTATGTTCAAACAGCGATATGCACTATAAATTGAAATAAGCGATGATGATTCTAAAACTTGTAAATTTAAGACAACTTAATATATAGTGGTTTTAAAACTAATTAAATTATGGTTGATATCTGTCTATTAAATTAAAAAATGTTAACACCTTCTTATGGAGAAACATATGAATTTTACCCAAATTTAGAGAACGATGTAAGGCGTAGCGTAGACATTGATTGATTCAAAATAAGAATTTTCAGTGTATATATATATAGTATATGTATATTATATGATTTACAAATATCTTTTTTTTAAACTTAAATCTTTTGCGTATAAATTAATAGATAGATAAATGAATGGCCTGTTATTTTATTTAGGCCTTCGCATCACAAAATTTAAGTACAGTCTTTACAAATATACTTGAGAAAAAATAATTAAGAGGTAATTATAATAAAACAGTATATTACTCCGAGGAGTTTCGTGCAAAAGACGTATATGATGAACATTACGAAAACGTAAAAATAATTTACGCGTTCCAAAAAGGACTTAATCTACTACTCTATGTTCCGTCTCATAAAAGACACGCCCATTTTTAATAGCAACTCTAATTAAAAAATCAAAAGAAGTTTATACCTAGCTTAGCATAAAAATTCACTAATATAAATATTTAATGGTCTACAAGGATGTAGTACAGCTGAGTATCAATCAATGCCAACTCTTCATAAGGGCCTAGTTACTTATATATTATTCATAATTCTAGATTTCTCCATAATGTAATCTAGTATTTATTTAAAAGCACGCTTTTAAAAGCAAATTTATTAAATATTAAGAATATTAGCTAGCCCAACGACATCTTTCCCCGTTAAAATAGCATCACATTAATAGAGAGAAAAATTACTCAAAAATATAAAAATAAAAACTTTAAAACCGTCATGTATTTGAAAATATTAAAAAAAAAAAAAAAAAAAAAAAAAAAAAAAAAAAAAAAAAAAAAAACCTGAGCATATAGATAGTTGAACAATTACTTTAAACACATATATATTTGCTTAGGTTATTTGCTATGTTTATAATATTAATTGCACACTAATTGGATAAAAACTTTATAAACTTACTTGCCTTTTTTGTATGCATATTGTATTAAAATACAACATACAGTAGATTTGTATTGTTTAATTTATACTATTATATATTTTTGTACAAAATATTTTACAATAATGGGGTTGGCTATAAAATAAATCGTTTGTATATGGATATAGTTTACATTAACATTATGTTTATTTCCCAATAAATACTGGCAGCAAGCAATAACACAAAGAATTATGTTTTATTTAAAGAGAAAACATAAAATATGTTTGCGTTTGCAGAAAAATGGTTCAACATTTAATACAATTCATTCACATCCGAATGTATTCCTTTCGTCCATCCCCTTTATAAAATTTTATGTAAAAATTTGCAAGATAAAATTTAAAACGGTTTCAATAGTTAATGTTATAAAATTACTTAATAATTTTAATTTTAAAACAATTGTTACCTAGAAGTACATATATACGGTGACAATCATATTCTTTTCTTTGCTACACAAGGAAGCCAAAATTTATTTTCTTTCATGAACAGATTATTTACTCATTATAGTCAATTTTCTGTTGCTGTCATAAATTCTCTCTATAGGTATGGCATTGTTTAAAGTTTACGTTTAAGTTTAATTTATTAATACTCTAGCTTTTTAACATTATATGGGTTTCAAATGCTATTGCTATTTTGATGAACATAGGTTTTTGTGTACTTCTAATACCCAAAAAATTCCAACAAAGTTTGCAATGCCAAGTAAACTACTTGTCTGCAATATGAGTGGGGACAAAGCCAAACCCGGGAACTAAAGATGATCGCAATAAAAGCTATTGTTCCCGATGACCAAAGGGTCCCATTGGTTATACGGTCACTGTAAGAGGTAACTCATCCTTCAACAATTCCCTTTTATTTTTTTTTTAAGTTTATAGGTTTTAGATATTCCCCCAGTTTACTTCTAAAAGTAGCACTTACATTATATATGTAAATACGTGTTCTTTACGATAGGGCAAGAAGTACTGCAAATTGAAGTATATAACATTGCAAGTCTTAGGTGGTCACACATAAATACACATGTCAAAAAATAAATCATGGCGGAAATATGCCTTGAAAATATTATAAAATTTTAAAAGAATAAAATATTAAAAATCCAATAACACCTTAATGCTAAGTACTTGGTGGCATATACAATGAAGTATCTATTTTGTATTTCTTATAAAAAAATTAATTATTGATAAACCTGCTTGTACACTTCAACGAGTTATTTTAGGCGGAGAACATAATTTATAAGTGGAACACAGCAAAGAGGATATGTCTAAAGGCACACAACACAGTGCACCAGACTGTAAGTAGTCATGTGATACTACTACTGAGGGACAGTCTTGCTCATCAACAAACCTTTAAAAGTTAATCTGCATATTTATTTAATTATTCGCAGTGAATACTCATTAGCCATTATTGCTGGAGTTTAAAACATATGTGATTGATTACTCAGCTCGAGTAGGGAGCTTTTAAAAAATTTCCACACATCCCATCCACATTGTCTGATAGCCCGCGACTTTTTTGGTTTCTTAGCTCTTATGGCCACTCTAATGCCCACGTATTAGCCAGTTATAAAAATTCGATCACTCTAGCTTTGGCTTGAAAACTGCTTCCAATCTTCTCATATAGGTAAGAACCTAAGATGTGTAATACTTGTTAAAAATCCAGTAGATAAGGTTTTTTAATTTAATATTTAGTAGAAAACTCTTTGATACTTGTGCAATAGTTGAGGTGGTTTCCTATGCCAAAATCAATATTGACAAGCATATCCAAGATGACCGTTGTATCTATAATACGATTTAACGCCGCAGTCTCTCACTTATAGATTATATCGCGTTGCACCGTCTGTCCGCTCATCAATGAGCATACCTTAAGACGCCCCCGAAAGTTCAGATTGTACCGTGGGAGCCGTTCTGTAGATAGATCCAGTCTCTGTCACTCACAACGTCTCACCAAAATTTGTTCTTTTATGGGAAGAGTAGTGCCTGTCTTGAGTTTTGTTGCCTATTTTCTTGAACTTGTTAGTAGTTGTCTTAATAGTATAGTCGGAGGTGATGTGGTCGGTTGTGTTCACTCTAAATTCTCGTACTTTGTTCTTGTCTGTAGTCTCGTATTTGGAGCTCGCGCGTCTGTCACTATTTGGGAAAAGTAGTGTTGTTTCGGGTTTAGATACCCTATATATTACTCGTACTCGTATACGTAGCTTCAGTTGGTCGGTGCCCTGATGGGGGCCCGTGTCGTTTATGCCTTTTTTTATCGTGCTGGGTTCCTCTTTTTAAACTTGTTCCTACCACGATGCCAGTGGACAAAATTATTTCTCAGTGAATTTGTTTAGTTGATTCTGTGAATCCCACTGCAGCCCTGGAAGTCTCGTGGACGGAGCTGTAAAACCATCCCCCCCATTGGATGAACCGAGGCAAGAACCAGTCCAACATTGGTTGTGAGTTGGACAACATTGTGTTGAGTTATATATCCTCAAATCTATCTCCCACCCGTCATTCCACACGGAAAAAGTTGTAGCTCCCGTTGGACGTGAAACTGATCGGCCGTGGTCGTTTAGTTATGCCTTTGTTCTCAGTTGTGGTTCCTCTCTACACTTATTCCTTACCCGATGACTGTGACAATCCTCAGTGAAATTTTTTAGTGTTTCTGCGTGAATCCTCCGCAGACCCTTGAAAGTCTTGGGACGATCTGGAAAAACCAGAACCCCCGCCCCTTTGGATGAATCGAGGCAAGAACCGGTCCAAACATCGGTGAGGTTGGACGACATTGGCTGAGTTATATATCCTCAAATATATATTCTCCCACCCGTCCTTCCATCCTAGTATATAATTCATTACAGTTCATTTTAAGTTTATTTCTGGCACCTTTTTAAACATATCATCTTTTGGTATTCGACTCTCAGTAGCTTTTTCTTTTCCACATTCATTTTCGGTCCCCTTTTGAGCCCGGAATATCTCATGTGAAACTTGACGATTTTGGCCATCAGTGCAGAATCTCCAGTGTGGTAATCCTATTTGTGGTGTCTCTGTTAATACGCACTTTTTGGTCCTTCAATCTAGAATGCCGTTGTAAAGGTCCAATTGATGTAATTAATACACTTCTTGTAAAATTGTTTGATATCATTGTTCATTAAGTTTGTTATATGTTATTAGCTTCGACACTCAATTGTAATTTGATTTAGGTCTTGTGATGTTTTGCCTTTATTTTTTTT